>NC_059341.1:141559194-141739194 GCF_018350155.1 Leopardus geoffroyi
TAGCAGCGGCTGACAGAGACCGCGTATGCACGGTTGGCGTCCGAGCGTCCCCGGCGTTCACGGCCCTGCGCCGGCCTCGGCTGTCCCCCGGCTCACGTCCTCGCCGCGTTCAAGGTCCTTGCAAACACCTCCAGGTCCGAGTGGCCATCACTCCCCGGCTCCCCGCTGCCCGCATTCCTCTCGATGGTACTTACCAGCCCCCGAGCCTGCACCGCCGTGTCTCCAGAGCCTGCCTCCGTCCACATGGGGACTCGTCTGGGCCACCGCTGTCCCCCCGACACGGAGACGGGGCCTGAGGCGCTTCCCGAGCTTGACGAATCCTCACTGAAGGAGGGCATCGTTCCGTGACGTCGTCAGCAGGACCTGGGAGCAGGAACGAGCAGTAGTCTGACACGCGAGGAACGAGGCCGGGCGAGAACACCGAGGCCCAGAGGGTGCGGTCGCCCCCTCAGAACAGGACCCCGGACCGGAACCTAGACCCGCATGAACCCAGGACGTGAGTGAGGCGGCCCCGTGGATGCTCAGACATGCAGGCCGGAAGAGAGGCCGGAAGGCAGGACCACCGAGCAGAGGCAGCTGCCCACCCCACCCCCACCCCGCCGCAGGACCACGTCCCCGCCGCCCGCCTCCCCTGGAGCACCCACGTCCACCCCCCAGCCTCCCCTCGCGGGTCACAGGCTGCTCCCCGGCCACTCCTCTGTCAGGCCGCCCCTCCCTCCCGGTGACAGCCTCCCCGTGCCTCCCACGACCACCTTGGCGCTAAGACGGGCCTGGCACCACAGTGGGGGTGTCTCTGAGCGTGTGGACCAGACTCTGCTCTCCGTGGGAAGGCAGCTTCCTTACCGCGAGTTCACTCAGAATCAAAACCGCAAGGAACCGGACATGCGGGGGTGGACGGACAGAAGGCCGGTATTTCGCGGAGCCTGAGTCAAAGCCCAGACGGCTCAGCCCAGAACCCACATCTTCAGAGCCTAAGACCAAGCTGGTGGACGGACAGACGGACGGACAGACGGACGGGCTGCAGGAGGGAGGGAGGGAGGGAGGGAAGGACAGACGGGTGGGGGGCATGTTTGATTTCACCGCACTGGACGGAGGATAAGGCGCTAACATCCCCCAGGGGAGAGGTCCTGTCCCTGCGGGTCCCCAAGGGCACCTCAGGACCCTTGCGCCATTTTGTGTGCGAAGTCATGACTCCAGATGGATCGAAGACCGCGAGGGGCCACGAGAGAGACTGGAGGAGGGAGGGCTGTGTTGCCCACACGCTGCGCGTGGGGAGACGCGTGGCTTCACGCCAGAGACTGCGTCCAGATTTAAAGGAAAAGGCCCTGGGGCGCCTGGGTGGCGCAGTCGGTTAAGCGTCCGACTTCAGCCAGGTCACGATCTCGCGGTCCGTGAGTTCGAGCCCCGCGTCGGGCTCTGGGCTGATGGCTCACAGCCTGGAGCCTGCTTCCGATTCTGTGTCTCCCTCTCTCTCTGCCCCTCCCCTGTTCATGCTCTGTCTCTCTCTGTCCCCAAAATAAATAAACGTTTTAAAAAATAAAAAATAAAAAAAAATAAAAATAAAGGAAAAGGCCCACGATGGACGGACGTTGTCGCACATGTCACAGCGAAGGCCCCTGTGTGTGCGAGCGTGTGTGTGCGAGCGTGTGTGTCCATGTACGCGTGCCCCTCCCCAGGGTGGGGACCCTCTGCGCGGGGGCTGCGGGGACACGGCGCCCCCTCCCGGCCCCACCGCGGGTGGACGGTGCCACACAAGCGCGGGACACGGCCTGCAGCTGTGCAAACCGGCCACGGCCCCGAGTGAAGGGCCGGACGCCCTCCCGCCGTGGGCAAGGGCCTGTGCCGCGTGCCTGTGACACAGGGCGTTCCCAGCACAGGACACGGGAGCCCCTGCAGCTGTGGATTCGGGACGCTGGAGGGCGGGGTGGGGGGGGGAGCTCAGAGCCAGATGGAGACCCCGAGGGCCTGTGTTGTGTCCCCCTCTGTGCCGAGATTGCCCTGGGGGACAACGCCGAGCCCCAGCTGCCCCCTGGGAGCAGACGGACGGCCGTCCCCGCACTAGCCCTCGCCACTCGGCCTGGAGAGCGGCCACCGGGTCCAGCCCGGCACTTTGCGTGGGTCGTTTGCACAGGTTACGGTTTCGCCTCGTCTGGGTGCAGCGACCCGCGCTCAGGCGCCATGGACGCAACAGCCCCTCGTCACTCCAGCTCCACCCTTCCCGCAGCCCGAAGCCACCCGGCCTCGCGGGGCTTTGGGAACACGAAGCCGCACCTGTTGCAGCGCTGGGGCCCCGCGTCCGGGGACGGACGCTGCTTCTCGTGTCTGGCCTTCGGCGTCCCGATGGCATTCAGACGCGGCAAGCTACCCCTCCCTCCGGTCCCCCAGCCTCACCAGAGCCCGTCGGCATCAGCTGCAGATGGACGGACGGACACCGTGCCGCTACCAACTCGCACGTGTGCTTTGTGTGTTTACTAAGCCAGAAAGGCTTTCCGCCACTTGTTGGATTTGGCACACAGCGCCTTTCCTCTAAGACGTGAAAAGGAAATGCAAGCACACCCGCTGATACGTTTGACAAGCGAGGGCTGAAACCCCGTGCGTGCCTGGTGCCGTTGGGCCGGGGGCCGGGGGAGCAGGACCCGGGGGCTTGAGGCACAGGTGTGGGCTCTGAGCTCCGGTGACCCTGGCAGGCTGTCCACCTCCCGAGCCTTGACCATAAAATGGTCCCAGCGAGAGTCTTACAGAGCTGGCCGGCTGTGACCAAGCAGCTGGATTCAGCTTAACGGGGAAGTGGATGTTTCCTCCCAACAAACACATGTCAACATAATCTGGCCTCTGAGAGAATCCTGAGCCCCACAGCCTGTGTTCCGGGCTCAGAGGGTCCCCCTAAGATGCCCGAGGGCCCGTCTTCCCCACATCGACCCCAGTGCTGACGGACTGCATCTTAGGAGAGGCTGGGAGGAAGGTTCCTTTGTAGGCCTCCAAAATTTTCCACCCGACACACGGTGCGGCCCCGAGAGCTCGTAATCTGTGGGGTTAGAATGGCAGGTGCATATTGTGGTCGCTCTAAATAAAATTTACTGGTGTGTGCAGGTTTCATGGCTAAGTGCCTTTCTGTGAAAAGCTTTCATCACACAATTTCTTCCCTATCGACAGGCTGTTCCATATTATCTAGAGTAATTAGATTTAGACTTTCAGCCAACCCTATGCATCACTTCAGCTATTTCGGAAAAATGAAGGAAACTTTCCAAATGTTTTCCACGGTGTGATGCGGAGCCCAGGGGACTGGCTGGGCTTGGAGAATCTGTTTCCCTGCCCGTCGCCTCCCGGAGGGGCCCCTCCAGCGGCTCCCGCACAGGGGACCCACGGCCCACACCCCCCACCTGCCCCGCGGCCTCGGAGCCTCCGCAAACACGGCCCTGCTTTCTCCCCAGCTGCTCTGAATTCTAACCACATTGCGAAAACAAGAAGGGGTAGGGAGGAAGAGAGAGAGGAAAAACAACGTCCCTCTAAGTAAATGAGGCGGCGGGGCTTTGGGAACTTGCCAAACCCTTTCTATGAGGAGCTGTTATATCAGATTTCTCAGCAAGAAAGAAACAAGGAAATTAGTGTGCGGTTGAATTCAAGACTAAAATTAGCCATCTTGAAAAACAAATCCTGATAAATACAACCAGAATTTATGGCTAACATTACAGGCGGCACAGATGGCATTTGATGGCGTTCTATCTCAAGGGAGAGAATATTCCTTTTACATCAGAACATCAGCATTATAGGTTTAGGGATTATGGCGCAGAATCCTGCACTGTTTCGTATACACAACCAGCAAAGCTTGGGCCTGTCAGCTCTGGGAAGACGCTGGGCTCACATCACGAAGCAGGGGACCCGAAGGTCGTGGGGGCCGCCCCTCGACATCAGGCTGGCTCAGTGCTTCGTGCAGATCAAGAGGATCTCGTCTGGTCTTCAGAGAACCCCGCCCCCCCCCCCCCCCCCCGGCAGAGGGAACCACAACAGAGGACCACGGCTCTTACAGATGCACGGCCGGCGGGCGCCCGTCCCATGTTCTCACACTTCCCCATTTCTCTCGGCCTTGCTCGGGGTCTCAGGGACACAGCTGTGCCTCCTGACACACGGGGAGGTGTCGGCCCAGTAACAGATTTCATTGCATGAAGTTATTTTCTTCAACAAAGTGAAGACACGGGATGAACGATCTCCAAGAGGATGAGGTAGCCTGAGTCCCTGTGGCCACAGCATCTTCTGGGAGCTGGCCCAGGAGCATCTGGCCGCCTCCAGAGGCCCCAAAGCGTCTGTCTGTGCTGGAATCACGGCCAGACCTACCACAGGGAAAGGCGGCCAACACACAGAGGGAACCCCAGATTTGGATATCCACGTCCGGGGGGTTTTCCAGCCCGCATGTGGATTCGCCAATGGCAGGTTTCCATCCGGCTCCCGCGCGCCCTTCGCATCTAGGTCAGGTCCCACCCAGGTGGTCCTACCAGAGGTCAGTGGTCAGAGAAGGTGTACAGGTCAGAGAGGGAAGGATCTGCGTCCGGTCCCACAGGGACCTGCACGTCCGGCAACGCGGGTCTGCAAGGAGCTGGTTCAACGACCCCCATAGAACGTCCTCCGAGCGTCACTGCCTGGACTTGTCTGTGTGGCTTTTCAGTTTGGCTATTTCGGCCCCAGATGCACGACGCCGAAATAAAGCTTTGGATTTAGTACTTTTTTTGTCTTGTACTTGGAAATGGTTTTCGGTTTACGGAAGAGTTGAAAAGGTGGTAAGGAGATCTCACGTGCCTACGCCCAGTTTCCCACGATGCCGACACCTCTGACCTTGGTGTCTGTTAAAATCGGCCTCGTTTTCTCGTGGTGTATGTACTGACACTAACACACTAACACCGACAGCGGTCCGTGAGCCATGCACTGCACACTGTGCTGATGCTGGCCTGTGAGCTAAATGCAAGATTCACCGGTTTTCCCTCAATGTCCTTCTCTGTTCCGGGACAGCACGTTCGCTCGGGCATCACGACTCCTTAGTCCCCTCCGGTCTTGAGCACGTCTGTCTTTCGTTTGATCGTGACCTGGACACTTTGGGGAGTTCTGGTCCCGTGTTTGGTAGAATGTCGCTCCACGTGTATTTTCCTGATGTTTTCCCCTGATTACGCTGGTGTATTCGTCTTGGGGGGAGAGCACACAGGTGTGGTGACCTTGTATCTCACCACGTTGGGGCACATGCCTAAGACGTCATGACGGTGACAGCAGCCTTGACCCACGGTTGAGGGGGTGTCTGCCCAATCCCTCCACTGCCACCACGGCTCTTTTCCCTCCTTCCCGTTTGTTGGAAATGAACACTACGTGCAACCATACGGCAGCGAGGAGAGGGCAGGGGAGAGAAGCAGAGGCCCGGGGCACGGCAGGGCCGGGGCACACAGAGTAGAGACACATAGGGACTTAGAAAGAGTCCCGAAAGGCCATGGGGTCCTGCGGGGAAGTGATGTGATTCAGTTAGCGATGTGGGAGCCTCCCGTCAGCAGCTGCGGTGTGAAGGTGTGTGAGGCAGGCAGAGGGAGGTGGGTTACCAGGGTAGCTTTGGTGGGGGGGGGGGGGGAGAGCTTCCTCCTCTTCTGCATCTCTGGACAAGCTCCCACCTGTGTAGCACTACTGGACTTGTGGCCCTCCAAGACCCCCCCCAAGCTCACCTTGTGTTTCCCTGCCCTGGAATCAGCCATTTCCCTCTAACCAGCCTGCGGTACTTAGAAGCCAAGATCAGGGCAGTGGGTGTGCTCACTGCTACTGGGGTGTCACTGCTTCCAGCCATGGCTGAGGACAGGGCTCGATTTACACGTGTGTGTGTCTTTCTGGTGTCTGCATAGGCTACAGCTCCAGAGTGCACTCTAGTCTTCTCTCTTGCTTAACTATAACTGCTTCTCAGACAGTGACAAGTCCCACGCTCCATACTGACAATTTATTTACTCATTTGTTCAATATATGGTAAAATAGTATAGAGTACGCTCGCGTCTTTACCTTTCTGCCGTGCGATCAAAACACCCTCCCCAAAGCTACCTTCACCCTTTCCTCTTCTCCCCACCCCTACAGCAGGTTTATGTCACACGTTTAATACAGTTAGTTTCAGTTCGTCCTCGGGCCCCCACCCGCTCACTGATTAGCGCACGTGTCTCGAAGCAAAGCTCACAGAGTTCTGCGGGTCCTGACAAACCCACGGACTCTCGTATCCCCCACCCGAGACTCATACACAGCACCTCCATCACCCAGGAAGTTATCTTCCCTGTCCCCCCAAAGCCAATCCCGCCCTTATGCCAGACCACCGATGGGTTTTCTGTTCCTATAGTGTTGCCTTTTCCGGAACTCCGTATAAATGGGACCACACGACATGGAGCCTTGTGGGTCCGCCTGTCACTCCGCAAAGACGTGTTTAAGATCCACCCTGCTGCCGTGCGGTCGTGGCTCAGCCCTGCACTGGTGAGAGGGGCCCGCCGTGTGGACGGGCCACAGCCTGGTTGTCCATTCTCCTGCAGGACATCTGGTGCATCCGGGTCTGGGCACTCAGAACAGGGTGCTATGAGCATCTGTGTGTGGGTTTTGCGTGGACACAAACCTCCAATTCACGTGGGTAAATGCCCAAGAGCTGGGTTACTATTTACATGGTAACCGAACGGTTAACTTCAGAACAGGCTTCCCAGCTGTCCTCCAGAGTGGAGGGACCACTTTGCTCTCCCTCCTCCAGAGTGAGAGTGCCCGTCCCTCCGCACCGGCCAGCGCCTGGCTGGTCGGCGTCCCCCCCCCCCCAGTCGCAGGGGCGTGCAGCCCTGTCCCCTCGTGGTCCTGCAGAGCATTTTCCTAACGACCGATGGCCTTGGGCGTCTTCCACATGCTTATTTGATGTCATGGAACTGACTTTCAGCAGCATCTGTTCAGATCCTTTCCCCACTTATAAAAATTGGGCTGTTGGTTTAGCTAGACTTTTGGAACCCCTCTGACCACGGTGGGCTCATTACTTCATGAGCAGCTGTGACCAGCCACCTGGGCCGTTAGAAACTTCTCGAAGAGGGGCTCCTGGGGGGCTCAGTCTGTTAAGTGACCGGCTCTTTGTGTCAGCTCCGGTCACAATCTCATGGTTCGTGGGATCAAGCCCCACATCAGGCTCTGAGCTGACAGTGTGGATCCTGCTTGGGATTCTCTCTCTCCCTCTGCCTCTGCTCCTCCCCTGATCACATGCTCACTCGCTCTCTCTCTCAAAATAAATAAATAAGCATTAAAAAAAGAAAGTAAGAACTTCTTCCTCAAGAGAAATATTCTGTGCTTCACGTTCAGTTACGTGACCCGGGGGTCCGGTCTGAGTCCTCACAGAATGGCACACGCAACAATTTCCCGGACAGCGTTTAGCGAGTGACGCAGCCCCCAGACTTGCCGAGACTCCACGGGCCATCCAGGTCCCACCCCCGCCCCAGACGCCCCCTTGGTCCCTCCTTCCTTGCGTCTCCTCCGTCTCCACCGGAGCTAAACCAATTCTTCAAGTATCCTTTCTCCGCTGGCCTTTCCTGTCGCCACAGGCTTTCCCATGTGACACGTGAACTGCTTCCTGCCCACCTTTATCGTGACACCTGCCTGTGTGTCTGCTCCCGCCCTGGTAACACATGTTAGCTGAATTCCAATTAGTCCGTGAAGCTCTTTGATCACCCAAACTGTCTCTCGTTTCTTAGCTGCCCTGTAGATGGAGAGAGAAAGGCTGACGGTTTTCCTCCGGCTTAAATAAAGAAAGCTCATAAGGATGTGTGTCTTCAGGAGGCGATGTAGGGGCCACTGCCCGAGTGCACGGGGTAAGACCCTGCAGCCACGGGTGGTCTGGGGGCCCTCGTCCACCGCAGGCTCCGAGGAGCCAGGAACCCCCCTCCCCAGACTCTGCAGCCAGAACTGACAGACTCCTCCAAGATCACAAGCTTTGGGGCGGGTTCGAGGGTGGCAACGGGGCTTTGGTTCTGCTGGCTGACCGCGTGGGGCCCCAGCGATGGTTCTGGTGCCGAGTTTCCGCTTCACGGGAGCCCAGAGGCAGGACGCGGGGCACCCAGGCTTTGTGGCCTAAAGCTCAGTGTCCTCCCTGCGTCAGAGCCTCCTGGACCTTGAACCACGGCTAAGAACACGCGTTCCTGGCACGGCAACCTGGAGGAGGCTTCCGGCTCCCTGTCTTCCTGACCGAAGCACTGGTGGCCCCTTCTGGATCGTCCCACAAGTCATTCTAGAAGGGCTGACAGCTTCCTCTTCCGGAACCTTCCTAGGCTTTGTGAGCACTGGATTCTCTACTTCATTCACACTCCATCCCAGTCAAACGGATGCAGGGGTCTCGCTGCTGCTGCTGCTGCTGCTGCTGCAGGGACCCCGGGAGCTGCGGACCCTGGATGAGGACGTGTGCGACTCTGGGCAGTTGCAGGCCAACCTCTCCCGTGGCTCCGCAGGGAGCCCGAGCCCGAGGTCAGAGGGGCCACGGCCCCAAGCTACGTGCTGCTACTTCGTGGTCCACTTGCACGGACGCTACAGTGTGCCGGGGACACGCACGTTTGCACTCTGGAGACGAGAGGCGAACGCTAACAGCCGGGGCACGGGCGCCCTGGACAGCAGGAGGCGCGGTCTCACCCGCAAGACGCTCCCAGGCCTTGGCCAGGCGACTCCGGTACGTTTAGGCCTGGAGCCTGGCACTGCCCCCGCCCGAGCCCGCGTCCCGCCTCCGTGAGGCTGACAGAAGTGCACACAGAGTGCTTGCTCCGTGGGGTTCAGAGTCCCCATCACTGGCCCCACACCCAGTATCTCTGTCTGAGAAGTGTCACCTCGCCTTCCCGGGGACAGTAACACGGGCTGGCCCAGGGCACTGCCCGTCTGAGCTTCCCCGCCCTCTGCACACGCAGGGCCCTTCCCCGATGCCTCCTGGGAAGGCAGTGTTCACCTGGGGGACAGAAAGCCCAGGGCCACCCCCCTGCCGGACGCATGGCCGCACAGGCAGGGAATCCCCAACCGGCCCCAAGGAGCCCAGCTCGCCAACTGCTCTGGATTTCGCTTCGCAGCTGACGCGTCCTGAGGGCTCCAGAGCGCATGAGAGCCTCACCGGGGATGGGTCGCCTTGGGTTGCATTTCCTTAACGGTTTGTGCAAATTTAAACCTCAAATTTAAATACGCTAGCGTCTCTGCCCAGGGAGGGAATGAAGAACCTCCCCACAGGCGCCTGGGTTTCTATGTGTGGTGGGCAGGGGGCCGGTGGGGACCCCGAAGAGAGAGGCACCAGCACAGCCCAGCTCTTTCCTGCAAGACCCCGGCCTCTGAAGCCCGATTTCTCCGCTCTCTCCGTTTGCAGGTCAAAGTGTAATTTCTCCTCGTGCTGGAGCGGCCATGCTTTCTCGTGGGACGTGCAGGTCGTGGGGGCGAAGAGGAGGAGGGTGGGTCCGGCCGACTGGCGGGAGGCAGCACCGAGAACAAACAAGAGTCTCGGAATATTGGCGTGAAAAGCGGCTCACGGGTATTTAAAGCGACAAAGACTCTGGGTTTCGAAACCTAGAAGGAAAACTTCCTCTGACGTCATTTGTGTGCATGTTGACGCTTCTCTAAATAAATGCGATTCACGCGTCGACACGAGATAAATTACTTCCAATTCTATCTTTAGATGAGTCTGTGAATAACGTCATATCTCCTGCGTCGTGCCACAGGGCCATGGACGCGACTGCTTCCCAGGCTGACGGGGTTGTGTCTGATTGCATCGATTCGGACACGTGGCAACGTATTCTCAGACAGAAACCGGGGAAAGGTGGGGATATTTTTCAAATTGCAAAGCTTCATAAGGATGCGTGCGACCCAAACCCCCCCCCGTGGCAAACTCTGCTCGGACGGTGTTTTCATCGTGTTTAAATGTTGATTCTACTGGTAACTTCCCGAAAATCTGCGTCATTTCACCTGTGAAGCAAATGAATCGTGTCCTAAACTTTATTTGTAGGCTGGCGTTGCTGCTCGAAAGGTATTTTCCTACAGAAACAGCGTGATAAGTAGTATCCCGCCATAGGATAAAAACTTGCAGCAGAGGAAGAAACCCCAATTGTTACTCAGTAACGTGGCAGTGGGGATACGTCTCGTTGTCGTAACCGCAAGAAGGAAGCAGTCGGCGGGAACCCCGAAACCTGCCTTCAGAAGGACCGGGACCCAGGACTCAATGCCAGGGACACCCTTGGTCCCACACGCATGTGATCTCGCTTCTTTCGATGGCTACTTTCTTTCTCGCCAGGGTCTCTGTGAGACACGGGACGGAGTGTTCATCCACCCCCAGGGTCCTGTCCTGGAGCTCTGACGGTAGGAGGGGGCGGGCGGACCTCCATCCTGGTCACCCATCCCCACACGTCCCATGAGGAACCACGGCTGTCATCCCGCAGTGTCACCGTCTGCAGTCGGGGTCCCGGGGGGAAGGCCAGCACCTAAGATGTGGGAAGTCAAGGTCTAGGGTACGTCTGCCCTACAGAGTCCAAACTGGGGTGGGGACAAACTGGGAACAGGGAGAAGGGTCCCAATCCAGCGTGTCCAACCTAATAGGAGAACCAGGGACGCCCTCTCTGGACCCCAGGACAGGGGCTGGGGTGGGATTTGGGGGACTGCCCAAACCAGTTCCAGAGAAGGCAGAGAGGGGGTGGGAACACCATCACTCCCAGGGACAGAGAAGTGGGAAGGACGCCCCTTCAGCCGCCGTCAGGCTCAGATCCTGGGGGCGGGGCCCTCGAGGCAGCGGTGAGGCTGGTTTAGAAGGTGCTGGAAGAAGCTGAATCTTGTACTGTCGGCTGCTTCCGCAGTGAAAGAGCCCTTCTCCCTTCCCTCCTGCCTTGCAGAGCCCCTGGGCCCCCACACGCACAGAAACGCACAAGAGAAATGCGGTTTTCAGGGCCCCAGGCCCAGCCTGACAAAGCAGGGAGGGTTTGTGTTCAGCTGAGGGAGGGTGTGCTCAGCGCAGGCCCGACCCCCCCCCCACTGTCACTGGGTCGTAACGCCCCTGCGCTCAGCCCCGCGTCACACACCAGCACCCCTCCTGTATCCTGTGTCCTGTATCCCAACATCCCAGGTGACACTGACCAATTTCCTGCTGCACATTTATGTGCTTTCATTGTTTTCTGTTACAAATAAAGATGCAATGCTCATCTTTGTTCAAAACCTTTACCTACTTTATTGGTAAAAAGTACATGCAAGCAAATACAAGTGTTAGGTCCAAACCCATTGATTTCTCAGGGTTTTTTAAAAATTTTTATTATTTATTTTGAGAGAGAGAGAGAGAGAGAGCTGGGCGGGAGAGGAGCAGAGAGGGAGAGAGGGAGACAGAGAATCCCAAGCAGGCTCCACGCTGTCAGCACAGAGCCCCACGTGAGGCTCTATCCCACGAACCGTGAGATCACGACCTGAGCTGAAATCAAGAGTCGATGCTTAACCGCCTGAGCCACCCAGGCGCCCTGATTTTTGAGGGTTTTGGTAAGAATTTCCAAATTGTCGAGGTTCGTGGTCCCAGAGGACCGGCCTGAGGGGACCCATCCAGCAGCAAACCTCGGTACCAACAGTCTTGAGCGCGGTTCAACTGATTTAACGTATGTTTGCTGATGCCTAGGGTTATCTGACTCGGGCCCCACTCCGAGCGCAGCTCCGAGCGGGAATCAGGGTAAGTAGAAACCACAAGTGTGACCGAGGGTCAGGAATGGAGAGAGGCTGGCAGAAAGAGTGAGCGGGGGGTGCAGAGCCAGCGAGGCTGGGTGGGGGGGGGGCTCTGGGAAGTGCACACAGGTGCAGTCAGGCCACCGAGGCCACGCAAGAAGGTTGGACTCCATCCCGGGGGCGACAGGAGCCTTGGGGTGACTGGCAGGGAGGGGCGCGGCGCAGGTAGACGTGGGGAACGGATGGGGCAGGGGGTCGGAGGCAGGTCTGAAACCCGGGGCGGGGGGCACCTGGACCAGCAGAGCCACCCGGGGTTCTGGAGAGACAGACCCCGAGTCCACCAAGCCCCTGAGACGGACTGAGCGCTGGACGGGGCGGCAGTGGCGCAGGGCGGGGCCAGAGGTGCTCAGCGGAACCGGAGGGAAGCTGCAGTCCGTGTGGACCCACCCGGGTTATAGGAGCCCAGGGCGCCGGAGGGGCTCTGACCCAGGGCGGGACGGAGACTTTCTGCAACTGGAGAGGAAGTGGGGACGAGTTCAGACACCAGCCCACCATCTGCAGGGGTGGGGGAGGATGGGGCGCCGCGGAGGGCAGCCCCTGGGCGGCAGGCACACACGCGGGCACACACACATGCACACACATACACACACATGCCCACACACCCGCGTGCACACACACACGCGGACACACACACGCACATACACACGTGTGCACACACATGCACACACATACACGCACATACCCACACACCCGCGTGCACACACACCCGCGGACACACACGCACATACACACGTGTGCACACACACATGCGCACACATACACGCAATGCCCACACGCACACACACGCCCATGACACCTACACACATGCACACACACGCACGCACATGTGCACACACATGCACATACATACACGCACATGTGCGTGCACATAGACACACACGTGCGCACACCCTCAAGCTCACACACATACACATGCACACACCTGCATGCACACACACATACACACGTGGGCACACACCCACACACATACACACATGCACATGCACACGCACACACATGCACACACATACACGCAATGCCCACACGCACGCACACGCCCGTGACACCTACACACATGCACACACACGCACGCACGTGTGCACACACATGCACATACATACACGCACATGTGCGTGCACATAGACACACGTGCGCACACCCTCAAGCTCACACACATACACATGCACACACCTGCATGCACACACACATGCACACACATACACACACATGCCCACACACCCGCGTGCACACACACACGCAGACACACACACGCACATACACACGTGTGCACACACACATGCACACACATACACACACATGCCCACACACCCGCGTGCACACACACACGTGGACACACACACGCACATACACACGTGTGCACACACATACACGCACATACCCACACACCAGCGTGCACACACACACGCAGACACACACGCACGCACGTGTGCACACACATGCACATACATACACGCACATGTGCGTGCACATAGACACACACGTGCGCACCCTCAAGCTCACACACATACACATGCACACACCTGCATGCACACACACATACACACGCGGGCACACACACACATACACACGTGTGCACACACACATGCACACGCACACACATACACACACGCCCGCACACCTGCATGCACACACACACACGAGCACACACCCTCAAGCACACACACACGCGTCCACACGCATGCACATACACACATACACACACATGTGCACACCCCCTCACGCACACACATACACACGCACGCACACCCACACACATCCCACTTGAGGAAACCACCATATACAGCAAGATTAATTTTCTACTGTGTTTTATTTCCGAGCCAGATTCCCCAGCACGCGCTCGCTGCACACACTTCCGTGGAGCCCCCACCCTCCGAAATGCACACGGAGGACCGACTGTGGCTGGCAGGGCGTCGGTGTCAAAGTCCACGCACCGGGGTTTGCGGCTGGCTTCCAAAACGCTGCAATGAGTCCACACGAATAACGTAAAAGGGAAACATCCCCCCCCCCACAGACGTGTTATTTTTCCTTTCATTTTCTTCCAACTGAGGGCAGAAAACATCTCGTTTCTCTCCTTTGCATCTCTCTAAATAACCGTGCGCTTGAACGCCGTTTTCAGACGTGTGCTGGTTTCGTCCTGCGGCAGAGTTCCAATCATACCGCGTGCGACCCGGACGCTCCAAACGGCCACACCACACCTGCCATCGGCGTCTCTTACTTTCACACTGGCCTTGTTCACACTGTCCAAAGATTTTCATTGCTATTTGAACAAAAACGTGTTTCGGGGCACCTGCGGGGCTCAGTCGGTTAAGTGTCTGACTCTTGATTTCAGCTCAGGTCATGGGCTCGTGGTTCGTGGGTTCGAGCCCCTCACCAGGCTCTGTGCTGACAGCTCAGAGTCTGCTTGGGATTCTCTCTCTCTCTCAATAAATAAACTTTAGAAACATATTTCTTTCGTGGCTTCTAAGTTCCTCATTAAGCATCAGTCCCTCGTGTGCCGCCTTCACGCGGAGCCCCACCCCCACCCCCGGAGGCTGGCTTCACCGTCGTGCAGGTGAGGCGACGGCCGGGCTCCACAGAGGCCCCCAATCCCGCAGGCACCCTCAGACCTGGTCCTCCCGCCCAGGGGGACCCTGCTGGGGCCACTGGAGAAGCCTTGGGAGTACCTTATCCGCATCAGGAATATTCCGGTCACTGTGTTTTTCAGAGTTTTCCTGACTATTCTGGGAATTTATTCTTCCGTGTGAACTTTAAAATTACGGGTCATCTAGGGGCGCCTGGGTGGCTCAGTCGGTTGAGTGTCCGACTTCAGTCTCAGGTCGTGATCTCACGGTTTGGGAGTTCAAACCCCGCATCGGGCTCTGTGTTGACAGCTCAGAGCCTGGAACCTGCTGTGGACTCTGTGTCTCCCTCTTTCTCTGCCTCTCCCGCCCCCCACACATTCTGTGTGTGTCTCTCAAAAATAAATAAACATTTAAAAAACAAAGACTACTGGTCATCTCACTGGAACCACATTAAACACTTCTGCTAACATAGGACAGGTGGGTGTGTTGGGGTTCTCAGCGTCCCCCAAAAGGACAGGCCGCCCTCCGTGACTGCAGATCCCGCTTCACGGGCTGTCATGACAGTCTCTCCCGCCACAGAGACCTTGTACTTCATCACCGGCATGATCCCCAGGCATTTCATTGTTTTTGCCAACGTTGTGAACAAAAACGTTTCCCTCATTTCCATGTCTTAGCATTCTTTTTCTAGTGGAAGAAACTATTGATTTTTGTGGGCTTATCTTCCGCAAGCTCTCTTACCAAAGCGGTGTAGACATTTTTCTCTTCGAGTCACTACCGGCGATCTGTGTCTTCCTAGGCGATCGACCATTTCATCGAGCTTCGGGAGTTCTGCCGAGGATTCGACATTATACACTGTTTTCATTAATCCCGCAAACCCCTATCGAACACACATTCTGTGCAGTTACAGCCCCTTTTAACATCTACAAAACGCGTACGGTCTCACTCTAATTTTTCCTGATTAGATTTGCTCGTCGCTTATCTGTTTTGTTCATGTTTTCAAAGAAATAGTTACTTAATTTACTCACAAAACCTACTCCATGCATCTCTTCTCTCTACGGTTTTCCGCTCTCGCTCGATTTGCCTGGCTGTGCTGCTTTCTTTCCTTTTACTTTATTACTCAATTTGTATCTTCTCGAGTGAACTCTTAATTCACCTAATTTTGTTTTCCATCTGTAAACACTGAAGCGTTGAGATCTCGGGATCTTCCTCGGACCACAGGTTCGCCCACGATGCCTGAGCGCGGCAACCACCGTTTCCATCATGTGATCCCCAAACCTCAGTGACGCCAGCCCCCGTGAGGCCCCTGGCATGTCCTGCCTGGCTTCGAAGGCACCCTACCCCCAGCATGGGCACGGGACACCACCCCCGGCCAGGACACGGGACGGCCTTGGGCTTTGCTGGGGGGATGGCTCCTGTCTGTGCTCTGGGACGGTGACCTGCCACTGGGCCTGGTCCTCAGGGTAGAGGGCAGAGCTGAGCTGGCCGCTGGAGCAGCTCGGTCCCAAAGCCCTGGTCGGGTACCTGCGGCAGCCCCGCCCAGCCTCGGGCTCACTCCTCCTGTTCCCATGGACCAAAGGCTCACAAGTTGGTTTGGGGCATCTTTCTGCCTCCTGCAGTTTTCTAAGATAGATTATAATTTGAAATTATGAGATTTTTTTTAATTGATCAAGAAGAAAATGAAGCATGGGGCGGGGGGGGGGGGGGTAACTTACACACACACACACCCCGTTTTCTTCTAGTGATACTAAACTTGGCTCATCGTGGTGAGAACCTGGTCTGCAAAACGTCTGCCTTGTGGACTCGAGGTTTTCTTTGAGCCTTTCTGGTGTTTATTTTTCCCCAGGACTTCATGGAGCCTGGCAGACAAACTGCAACTTTGGCCTGTCATCCCCACCTTCGATATAATAAGCATTGTGAACAAGGCGATGCTCCTGACTTACTCACCATCGCGTCCCCGGTGACTGGAACACAGAGTCAACGTCCTATAAATAATTGTGGAAAAACTCAGACAGTCGTTGACAAAAACATCCCAACACCAGGCGTCCGATCGGAAGCAAATAAAGGTAGAGGCAAGTGTCGCCTACGAGAAGAATCAGTCGACAGAAAACTACACAGAAATGATAGAGCTGTTGTAATTTGGAGACGAGGACTTTGACACAGCGATTATAAATGTGTTTCAGGATTTAATCAAACATACGTCATAGTGAGCAAAGAAACAGAAACTATAAAGAAGAAACAAACCCAGCCATCGTTAAAAACAACAACAAACATGGGGCGCCTGGGTGGCGCAGTCGGTTAAGCGTCCGACTTCAGCCAGGTCACGATCTCGCGGTCCGTGAGTTCGAGCCCCGCGTCGGGCTCTGGGCTGATGGCTCAGAGCCTGGAGCCTGTTTCCGATTCTGTGTCTCCCTCTCTCTCTGCCCCTCCCCCGTTCATGCTCTGTCTCTCTCTGTCCCAAAGATAAATAAACTTTAAAAAAAAAAAAAACAACAACAACAACAAACAGCATCACGGTGGCTGATACACCGGACGGGATTATGAGCAGAACTTGAAGATACAGCGGCAGCAATGACCCCAGGGAGGGCATCAAGGGGACAGAAATAGAGAAAGAAGAAAGAAAGCCTCCGTTCCGCGCGGGACAACACCCATCTGTCTCTAGTCCTCGTAACTGGGGTCCCAAAAAGAGATACAGAAGAATAGTTGAAGAAATAGGTCTTTTTTCTAAATTTGATGAAAACTTTCAGCCCCCACCTAAAGGTGCCCATTGGGGTAAAGTTCTCGCCAGCTTGGTATGGAGCAGTGAGAGTATCGGCCAGAATTGATCGAAACTCGTCAAACAGGACAAAATGCTCACGGTCACAACGACGCTTATCGGTCACACTGGGCGGCTGCTGGAGAGACTGTTCTCCCTGGAAAGGGTTTAAACGTTTCTCTTCCCCATACTTAGCCTAAAATTGATGAAACAAAATTGTTCTTTATGGAAAGATCCCAACCACTACTCGAAAGTAGGGTCAAATTAGAAAATCACCGTTTTGTAGCCCTTGATGACATAACTGATGCATTCAGCAATCATGAATGGCCGCTTTCGCATTCCGCAAGTGACCGGAGCTGGGGCATCAGCACGAGCCCCCCAGTCTTAAGGTCTGGGGACACAAGTTCCTCCTCACATGATGCAAGACTTACGCTTGTGGAAAGGGCACACAGAAACGTTGAGCCAGAATCAGATCAAGCCTCGGGTCCCTCCAGAAGTTGACAAAACACAGACTAATCGACAGACACAGTTTCTCCAACAACTCAGTGCAAGGAAGATGACCATCTGGAAAGTAAATGCCTCAAAATGGAGAGCCACCAAACGGAAAGGGTAAACCAATGGTGAAAGGACCCCTGGAGACAACAGGGAAATGTGACTATGGATTGGGGGGGGGGGGCGCCTGGGGGGTTCAATCGGCTAAGCATCTGGCTCTTGATTTCGGCTCAGGTCATGATCTCACGGTTCGTGGGTTCCAGCCCCACATTGGACTTTTCCCTGACAGCACAGAGCCCGCTTGGGATTCTCTCTCTCTGCCCCTCTCCCACTCGCTCTCTCTCAAATAAACATTTGAATATGCACTGGCAATTATGGAACATCAAAGGATTACTCTGACCACGTTAGGCGTGATCATAGCATTGTCTCTTTTTAATAGGTGAATGGATGGATGGATGGATGGATGGACGGATGACAGACAGATGCTGTTTATGTGTGTGCGTGTGTATGCTTTTCAGTAAAGATGCATAATGAGCTATCTATGGTAGAAACGACATGGTGTCTAGAATATGCTTTAAAATATTTGAGAAAAATCCTTGAAGAAATATTAGGGTTTTTAATGTTTATTTATTTTTGAGAGAGAGACAGAGAGACAGAGCAGGAGCAGGGGAGGGGCAGAGAGAGAGGGAGACACAGGATCCGAAGCAGGTTCCAGGCTCCGAGCCGTCAGCACAGGGCCCGACATGGGGCTCAAACCCACGAACCACAAGATCATGACCCGAGCCGAAGTCGGAGGCTTAGCTGACTGAGCCACCCAGGCGCCCTTATTGGCTTTTTCAAACAGGGGTAGTGTATACACTGGCATTTATTTTTTTTTTTTATTTTATTTTTTTTTTAAACTTTTTTTTTTTTCAACATTTTTTATTTATTTTTGGGACAGAGAGAGACAGAGCATGAACGGGGGAGGGGCAGAGACAGAGGGAGACACAGAATTGGAAACAGGCTCCAGGCTCTGAGCCATCAGCCCAGAGCCTGACGCGGGGCTCGAACTCACGGACCGCGAGATCGTGACCTGGCTGAAGTCGGACGCTTAACCGACTGCGCCACCCAGGCGCCCCTACACTGGCATTTAAAATACAATTGTTTCTAGTCTCTGAAATCTTTTATTATAAAACATTAAAATATTTTATTGACTAAGATAATGAAGCAATGGATGTACAGCGAGGCTGAGCGGAGATAAAGAGCTGGGAGTCAGAGAACGTTATCAGTCATTAAAAGCACGCTATTCGGTGTTTGAAAAATAACAGGAGAGAAGATGTGTACAGCAAAAGTAACATTTCTGCTGTGAATGAATGAACGCAATGCGTTCATGCCTCGCACGCCGTTTGCGCCTTATGAGATGACTGCCCGGGGCCGGACGGGGTCTCTCTCTCAGCTCTTGTCGTGCTTCTCTGATCCAAGCTGGAGAATACACCAGAGCTTGGAGACGGCATCCTTGTGCATTAATTCCTTCGTGTCAACCACGAGTCTTCACGAGCACCAAACACGTAACCTGAGAAGTTGGCGGTGAAGATACGGATGTGGCACCGCACAAGCGTGAGCTGTATAACAAACGTGCGAAAGGCTGGGAAGGTGACACCTCCTCCCGGGACCCGACACAGCCGTCCAGGGCCCGCCGCGGCAGGCGGGTGGCGTGGGGGGCCTGGAAGGCGAGGCGCCCACGGGGCAGGGACGCTCAGCGGCTCGCTTGCTGGAGCTTCCTCGGCGCCCAGCAGCAACTTGGTGGTGTTTGCGAGGTTGTGAGAGGAGGTTGGAGCAGCTGGGACCCGTGGCTCTGAAGGGCTGTGTCGGCGGGGCCAGGATGGCCCCGCGCAGGAGAGCAGAAAGAGATTAAGAGAACCCTTGAAAGTGTCCCATGTTTGAAGAACGTTCAAGAAGAAGAAACAGTTTTCTTGTCCAGGGGGAGAAGGCGTCCAGGCGCTGGCCGCAAATCCACCGGCGTCCAGAAGTGGCAGAGAGATTTCAGCTCAGTGGCCGGGTGACCTCTCCTCCGTGTCTACATCCGTGTTTGTAGAGGGTGTTCCTGGTGATCCCACCCGGGTGATGATAATGTGCTGCTTCCGGAAGTAGAGGCTGTCCTCACTAGAGGCCCAAGAGGCAGAAGACAAACCTCCACCAAGAATTTCTTAGGGGAGATTCAAGGACGGGATAGATGCTCCAACTTGGGGTTCTGGGATTGTTCCCGGAGAACAGGAGATCATCAGGTGTGGGGGGTGTGCACATGAGTGTGCACGTGTGCATGTGGGTGTGGGCTATGTGTGTGCATCTGTGTATGCAGGCTATGCGTGTGCACTTATGTGCATATGCGTGTGTGCGTACGGGTGTAGGCTATGCGTGTGCACTTGTGTGCATGTGTGTGCATGTGGGTGTAGGCTATGTGTGTGCATCTGTGTGTGCAGACTATGCGTGTGTGCTTATGTACATGTGGGTGTGGGCTATGGGTGTACACACATGTGCATGTGTGTGTGCATGTGGGTGTGGGCTATGTGTGTGCATCTGTGTGTGTGCAGGCTATGCGTGTGCACTTATGTACACATGTGCATGTGTGTGCATGTGGGTGTGGGCTATGCGTGTGCACTTATGTGCATGTGTGTGTGTGCATGTGGGTGTGGGCTATGTGTGTGCATCTGTGTGTGCAGGCTATGCGTGTGCGCTTATGCACATGTGGGTGTGGGCTATGTGTGTGCATCTGTGTGTGTGCAGGCTATGCGTGTGCACTTATGTGCACATGTGCATGTGTGTGCATGTGGGTGTGGGCTATGCATGTGCACGTGTGCGTGCATGTGGGTGTAGGCTATGCGTGTGCACATATGTACACATGTGGGGGGTGGGCTATGCATGTGTATGTGTGTGCACGTGTGTGCGTGCATGTGGGTGTGGGCTCTGCGTGTGCACGTGTACACATGTGTACTTGTGTGTGCGTGCACACTTGCGTGCACGTCTGGAACAGACAGGGAGGAGAGGGAAGGTCTGTGTACATCCCGTCTCAGCCCGGACTCAGTGAACATCACCCGTTCATCCTCCCGGGGCAAAGAGGACCAGTCCCAGACGTGTAAAGTGAGCACAGCTGTTCAGGAAAACAAAACCCCCCACGATTTGTTTCCTAACACCCGTTGATGAAGAGTCCCCCCCCCCAAGAGGACTCGCACGGTTTTTATCTTTCTGCACAGATACTGGGACACGTGGGGTGAACCCTTTTCTACTGCCTTCAGATGGTAAATGCCGCTTGTATCGTCTCATTCCTTGTCTGTATTTTATTAATAAAGAGTCAAACATAGAACATTGGCTTCAGAGCTAGAATCCCTAAGTTAAGGACAATGAAATAAATGATGCTATAAAGATGCATTATTAATTGCCAACCGCATCTTGTAATATTCTGACAAGCACAGAAGTGCAATGAATTCATCCCATAAATTCTTTGTTCTTTAATTTTTCAAGATCTCTGGATAAAGCCTAGAAGTGACACCCTGGGAGCTTCCTGTGGGGGGGGGGGGGTTGGCTCTCCTCTGCTGCCTCCTGCCCGGCTGTCGTCCTGGGGTCCGGAAACCAGGGACATACATCTGTGCCTTCCCCGGGTCTGGTGCCGCGCCGAGGGAGAGGTCGCCCCACACAGGCTGCGCCCTGTGCCCAGGCCTGAGGTCATAAGTGGTGGGGACGGATCAGCGGGCGGGTCAGTGACTGTGCCTGTTTTCTCTGCTGTAGGACACGTGATGCGTCTCCAGCACAAGGAGTGATTGTGGGTGTATGTCCCATTTATCACACTGCCTGTCACATGCCCAGAACGTCCTGTAAATCCTGTGGCAAGTGTCAGCCATATTCACACGAGCCCCCACAGCTGCCTCGTAGCCCCCGGGAGCCCTGTCTCCCTTCCCTTGCTTCCCGTGGAACCCAAGGCCGGGGTGGGTGCCGAGTGGGTTCCAGCGGGACCCTTGCTGAGAAAGCTGACTCATCTCAGGGCCCCTCGAACCCTCCCTCCTGCGCAGCACAGGCCGACGCAAGGGTGGTTCCCAGACCCACGGCCCCCCGCCAGCCCCAGAGTTGGACCAGCGAGGCCGCCCAGGGCCCTAGGTGGGGCCCCTCCTCCCACCTGCTCGAGGGCCCCTGCGCCCAGGCCACAGGTCTCCACTCAGGGGGCACCCCACCTCCTGCTGGAAGGTTCCCTGAGCTGCCACCTGGCCCAGCTGCCCTCGGCCTCACTCGGGGACAGCCGCCGAGCACGGCTTGGGATGTTCGTGCTGCCAGCTCTGTCCAAGGGCCTCGTCCACGTCCCGGCTCCTGCAGGTAAGCCTGTGCTCAGCTGGTCACGACCATCCCGGCCAGTTTCTATCATAACCAGGAAACAGTCCTCAGACACCCGCAGACCCGTGGTGACTCGTGTGCACACTCGCTCCCGCTGGGTGGGTGACACCTCGGGAAGGAATCCCCCTGCCGTGCAGGTGAGCCCCTGTCCCCCCGAGGGGCTCCCGGAGCGGTCCCCACCCCCGTCCCGCACATCAGCTCCCAGAACCTGTCTGTGCTCAACCCCGGCTGGACGCTGACCCCACTGCAGCGTCCTGGGCCGAGTGGGCCTCCGTGGCGTGAAAGCATGCTGTCTCTGCCTTGGCCGCTCCCGTGCGGCTCCCACCCCGTCACCCCGACGGGCTCACCTGCGCCCCACCCCCCACACTATGAGGACTGCTGGGGGCAGGGCGTCCACCCGTTTCCCCAAACCACCGTCTCGTCCAGCGAGCTCGGCTGCTCACACGCGGCTGTGACAAAGGAGTGACCAACAGCCAGACCGCGCGGGCTGGGGCGCGAAAAATTCATCATGGGGCGTCTCCCACCGGAGCTCTGGACCCGCGGACTCCGGGGTCCGGCAGGATCCGGGACGAGTCAGAAGACGGGACCCAGGGCGGAGCGCGCAGCCACCTGTCCCCGCCCCCCACCTCCCCTTCTTGCTCTGCCCTGCATTTCCTCACCGGCCTTGGGGCCGAGCACCGAAAAGGCGGGAGGTAGCCCGGGGCCGGAGGAGGCACGGCCCAGGTGGGCACCAAGTCAACGCCTCTGCCACCGGACTCTACAGGCGGCTCCTGGGTGCGAAGCCCGCTCCTGGCGCCTGGCCGACCCCCTCCCAGGGGCTCCTGCGTGCGGATGTGACACCTCGAAGGCAGGCAGGCGACGCCCCGGGGCACAGCGCCCACATGAGCGTCCACGGGCCGCAGCACCGTCACAGGACACGAGGCCCCACAGCGGTTTGCAGAAGGAAACTTAATCCCCGAGACGGGGAAAGGTTGGTCGAGGTTTTCCCTGTCTTTCTCATTACATTTTTTCTGAGGCTTTTATTAATTTAGTGGGGCTTCTTAATTAAAGTCTCAATGAATAATTGAAACGTAGTTTTTGATTATCCTGGACTTCGTGCCATTTTGAGTTGTAACTGCAACTAATAAATTAGTTAAATAGGTAGGACGATGAAATCTTGTCTCAAGGGGAGCACTAATAATTTCAAGAATTTACCTACATGCCATTCAGAGAATTTGTGCAGAAAAAAATCGATGATCAGAAGGAAAACCAGACCCAAATCTTATTAGCCAGCCAGGTCTGCTCCGTAAGCGCAGGACCCACTAATGACGCACGGCTCCCCACCGAGGGGAGGAGGGACCTCACCGGCTCGCTCTGGGAACACGTCTGACTCTCCCCCTGCTTTCCCCATGCAGGGCGTCTCGGGAGGGCGGGAGGGGCATCTCCAGGGGTGCCCGGTGTACAGAGCTTCAGGGGAGCCCGTGTGGCCGCACCGTGTCCTCGGACAGTCCCCGCACCTGGTCTGCCGGGCAGGACCCCACTGGGCAGCTCAGACCCTGAACGAAGCTCAACACATACCTTGTGTCGTGGATGCAAATGCACCACATCTGAAGAAAAGGCAGGCGGGTGGAGAGGGAGCTGGCCAGAGGCAGGGACGTCAGGGGCCCCGGGGCAACCGCGGGAACTCGGGCCAGACAAGGCCATCTCCTGCGGGCCCCCGCGCGGGAACTCCCGGGCTGGGGGCCACGGGCACCCGTCACCCCCATCTCTCCTCGGGCACAGGACCCAGCAGGGCGTGTGGGAGGCCACTGTTCCACACCCACGTCCACGTGACGTTAGGTGCCGGGAGGGTCTGGGCCCCGGGAGCTCAAGGAGGCTGGAAGGTTTATGCCTGGTGAGAAAGGGCCCCTCCCCTGGGCCCCGGGGCCGGCACCGTCCCCTCCCAGCGGGACCGGCCCCACCACCCAACGAGCGGGCGTTTCACGAGGGCCGGCTGCGCGTGAAACACGGCGCGTTTGTGCACACCAGGGCTTCCTGGAGATAAAGTTCGGGGCGGGAGTGGTCAATGCCCTGGAGGCTGTGGGCGCTCACGTGACCGGATGCGCGTCCTGGAGACCCCCCCAGCCTCCCCCAGGCCCAGCACCCAGCCTTCAAGGACGGCACCCACAGGCTCGCCTCGGGGTGCGTCCCCCAAGCAGGAGGTGAGGAGGTGGCCGTGTCAGCAGAGCCGCGTCCCCGCGTCCCTCACGCCTCCGGGGTGCCCCAGACCGTCTCACGCCCCCTCCGTGGCCTGCATCCGCCAGAATGGAAGGGGGACCTGCAGGCGTCCGCGGGGTGGGGCGTTCCGGACCCCACAACCTGTCCCGAATCCAGCCGATGGATCACTCGTCGTCCTGGAACCGGCTTGCTCCGCGTGCTCTGTTCCCGTGCCTCCGGGTCGGGTGAAAACGGACCCACCGCCAGGGTGGGAGTCAAGTGCGTTGCCCCATCTCGGGAACGGGAGGAACGCGTCGCGGAGCAGGTGCCCAGGGGGCTGGTGTGCCCGCCTCCCGCTGCCCGGAGCCCAACCCCCTTGGTGCCAGGCCCACGTCTCCATCTCCTGCTCCGGGGAGGCCCAGCGGAGAGGGGATGGCGGAACCACAGGCCACGCAGCCACGGAAGGGCGGCCGGCAGAGGCTGGGAGCGCGGGGACGGGAAGGGCCACTGCACGTGGGACTCGGGCTCCCAAGGAGCGCAGGCTCGGAACTGAGAAGCCAGAACCCAAGCCGTCAGCAGGGAGCAAGCTGCACCGACAGGTTTCCTCGCTCATCCTGTCTCTCCCTCCGCACCCTCTGACACCACCTGGGCCCCCGAGCCGCTCGAGGCCTCTCTGCTCAGCTAGGAACGGCCGGAGTCCTGCCGGCGGCCACGCGGAAGGTGTCCTGGCCGCGGACCCAGCGCCCGGGGCCTTGCCGGGGGTTCGGCCAGGGGTCGGCAGCAGGAGGCCAGTAGGGGGACGGGGCGGCGGGGGAGACCCTCCCAGAAGGGGGTGGTGGGTGGGCCTCACCGACCTCGCCCACGCAGACCCTGCAGGTGTGAGGCAGGCCACGCGGGGAGCTCCGGGCTCAGTGCCTGGGGTGTGAGCGCAGGGTGGGGGGAGACACTTGGAGGTGGTTTGAGGGCCTCGAACTGCCGGTGGACGTCTGTCGAGAGAGGCCAGGGGAGACCGAGCTGGGTGAGCCGACGAGAGGGTCTGGGGGCCAGGCAGCTGCAGCGCGGTCCTCAGTGTAAGGACAGACGCAGGCGCGGTGGGGACAGACGGCGTTCCGAGAGGGGCTGAGAAGCCGGGAGCCCGGGGAGGGAAGGGGAGGGAGGCCGCGTGGGGGGGTGAGACCGGGGGCCTCCCACAGCAGGTGCCCAGTGGTCAGCGGGGCCCAGGCGGACGGTGTCAAAGCGCGGGGCTCGTGCCAACGGGCTCGCTGTCGCCAGCGCCTCCTTGGAAACGCTGACGTTGTCGCACCTGCAGGCCACGCCCGTCCCCTTCCTCTTCCCGTCCTGTCCGAGGGGCGCCGCGCGAGCGGAGGGCGCAGGCCCCCCCCCCGCGTCTCCCGACGGCCCCCCTGCGTCCTGGGCCATCTCCCGCCCCACCTCTCCGGGGGATGGATGGGAGCGAGTTTTAAATGCAAATGCACTTGCCGTTAACAGTTCTTTAAACGCTTAACGTGAACAGAAGGTTCTATAAATGTTTCCCCTTCTGTCGAGCTGGAAAATTACAAAAAGCACCACTGTCTGTGGCTTAACGGAGCCTCTTCCTCAGTGACTGAGCAGGAGCACAGCTCTCCTGCCGGTTGTCTGAGATGCCGCACATCAGGCGTTTTCTAGAAGAATCCGTGGGGGTGAAACGAAGCCGCGTCACTACCCCGACCTCCGGCTCAGACTAACGTCAGAGTTCTTGTGGTCAGAGGAATGGGACGCGTGGTTTCAGGACCCTTCTCACCCGTGCTCACGCCGCGCGGATCTGAGGTCACATGTTCGCTGGATATGTTCCCGCGTCACACACCAACCAGACTTGTGAGCCCTGGTCACACGTATCGCCTCACATGTGCCAGGATCCATTCCTCGACTCCTGCCGACTCCTTCCTATCACAGCGTCTGCATAACTTAGTGTTTTCGCACTAATTTCCTTTCAGTTTTCTTGGCTGTCCTGGGGCATTTATTCCAACATGTGGGCTTGAGGATCGTTCTGTCCGACGTTAACAATAAATCCACTGGGACTTCCATCCTGCACTGAATTTATGTATTCGCTTGGGGAGAATCGACTTTTCGGTTCTGATTAAGACTTTCTGACCAAGAACAAGGGGCCACATCCACTGTGGGCTGAGTGTGGCCCCAGAGATCCATACGCTGAAACCCTTGGTGCCCGGCGGTTGGAGGTGGGGTGCTTGGGGGTGATCAGTGCAGATGAGGAATAAGACGGGGCCCTCCTGGTGGTGTCAGGGTCCTTGTGAGAAGAGCAGGGGTCACTGGACCTCACCAGAAGCTGACCCCACTGGCCCCCGGCTGGGACCTCCAGCCTCCAGAACCGGGAGAAAATAGTTTTCGCTGCCTGAGCCCCCAGACTATGGTGTTTGCTTACAGAAGCCCAACCCGACAAAGACAGTTTCCCATTTGTTCCCAAATACGTGTGTCGTACCAGACCCACACCTGTTTTAACTAGACGTCATCCTCGGTTTACTTCCTAATGCTTATTCCTAACATAAAGAATATCGGGGGCACCTGGGGGGCTCAGTCAGTTGAGCGTCCAACTCTTGATTTCGGCTCAGGTCGTGATCTCACGGTTCGTGAGTTCGAGCTCCACCTCGGGCTCTGTGCTGCCAGTGTGGGCCTGCTTGGGATTCTCTCCCTCCCTCCCTCTCTCTCTGCCCCTCCCCTGCTCACATTCTCACTCTCTCTCAAAATAAATAAACTTAAAAAAAAAAAAGAGTATCTATTGACCTTGAAAATTTATCTTCTATCTAGCAACATTTACAAAACTCTTACATTAACTCTAGTCGGGTTATTTTTTTCTTTTTCTTTTGTAGAATACTCTTTCTGGTTTCTTAACTATACAATTAGGTTGTTAGGTAAAAAGCTGTCTTTTCTTTGCCTCACCAGTATTTACACTAATGACTGAGTACTGAGTGTTTGTCTCACTACGTTCGCTGAGCCTCCAAAGCTGCTGCCTGAGAGTGACAGGGGCCCTCACGTTCAAGGAAACACCTCAGTGTTCTCAGAGTCCTTGTGATTTCTCACATGTCATTCTACACAAACTGTTGCCTTGGATTCTTGTTAGTTTTCTATTGCAGCATGACAAATTACCATAGGTGTAGTGGCTTAAAATAGCATGGATTTTTTATCTCAAAGATTTACAGGTCAGGAGACTGCTGGGCCTGGCTTAGCTTGGGTTATGGACAGAATCATGTTAAAGCTCTAAACTCCAAGTGAGTTTGGAGGTGGGGCCTTTACAGAGCTGACCGAGGTTAAATGGGGTCGCACGGCTGGGCCCTGCTCCAGTGGGACTGCTGTCCTTGTAAGAAGAGGGAGACACCAGATTCCCTCCCACTCTCTCTCCACTCGGAGGCAAGGGCGTGTGAGGACACAGGGAGGGGGTGGCCGTCTGCAAGCCAGAAAGAACACCTCGCCAGAAACCACCCTGATGTACCCGCATCTTGGACTTTCAGCCTCAGGAACTTAGAGAGAATAAATGTCTGTTGTTAAAGCCACCAGACTGTGGAATTTGTTACAGCAGCCTGAGCTGACAGATACACTGGGTCCTCTGCTCTGGGTGCCATACGCCGAATCTGCTCACAGGCTGCATCCATATGGGGCTTGACTAGGGAGGGATTTGCTTCCAGATCCTCAGACTGCTGGCGGAATTCATTCCCTCGTTGCTGTCACTAAGGCCCCCGTTTTCTTGCTAGCTCTTGGCCAGGGACAGGTCTCAGCTGGTAGAGGCCACCCACACTTCTTCCACAGGGCTCCCCAGGCGGTCACAGTGTGGGTGCTGCCTCTTCAAGGAGAGTAACATGTCTCTCTGATTCCTTCTCTGCCTAAGAAAAAGAGCTCGCCTGATTAGGTCAGGCCCGCCAGGATAATCTCCGATTTGTCCAACGACACGACATAATCATGGGAATGATATCTGATCGTATTCACAAGTTCTACTCACTTCCAAGGGGAAGGAATTTCACGGGACCTATGCACCAGGTTCTCTTAGAATTCTGTTTGCCACAGTTTTTATTAAAAATAATTTATGTAGGACGCCTGAGTGGTTCAGTCAGTTGGGCATCTGACTCTTGACTTAGGCTCAGGTCATGATCTCACAGTTTGTGGGTTTAAGCCCCATGTCAGGCTCTACGCTGTCAGGGTGAACCTGCTTGGGTTGGGATTCTCTCTCTCTCTCTTTCTCTCTCTCTCTCCCCACCCTCCCCCTGCTCACACCCTTTCTCTCAAAATAAATAAATAAACCTAAAAAAAATAATTTATAGGGGCGCCTGGGTGGCTCGGTCACATAAGTATCCGACTTAAGCTCAGGTCATGATCTCACATTTTGTGGGTTCAAGCCCCATGTCAGGCTCTACACTGTCAGGGTGGAACCTCCTTGGGATTCCCTCTCTCTCTCTCTCTCTCTCTCTCTCTCTCTCTCTCTCTCCCCCCCCCCACCCTCCCCCTGCTCACACCCTCTCAAAATAAATAAATAAACTTAAAAAAAATAATTTATAGGTGCATCTGGGTGGCTCGGTCACATAAGTATCCGACTTAAGCTCAGGTCATGATCTCACAGTTAATAAGTTCAAGCCCCACATTCAACTTTGCCTTGACAGTGTGGAGCCTGCTTGGGATTCTCTCTCTCTCTACCCCCCTCCCCCACTCACACCCTCTCTCTCTCAAAATAAATAAATAAACTTAAAAAAAATAATTTATAGGGGCGCCTGGGTGGCTTGGTCACATAAGTATCCGACTTAAGCTCAGGTCATGATCTCACATTTCGTGGGTTCAAGCCCCATGTCAGGCTCTACACTGTCAGGGTGGAACCTCCTTGGGATTCCTCCCCCCTCTCTCTCTCTATCTCTCTCTCCCCCCACCCTCCCCCTGCTCACACCCTCTCTCTCAAAATAAATAAATAAACTTAAAAAAAATAATTTATAGGGGCGCCAGGGTGGCTCGGTCACATAAGTATCCGACTTAAGCTCAGGTCATGATCTCACAGTTAATGAGTTTGAGCCCTGCATTTGACTTTGCCTTGATGGTGTGGAGCCTGCTTGGGATTCTCATTCTCTCTCTCTCTCTCTCTCTCTGGCCCCCTACCCCACTTGCACTATCTTTCTTTCTTTCTCAAAATAAATAAATAAACTTTAAAAATATTTTAAAATAACTAACTAAATAAAAATAATTTATAGATTTTATAAAATATCTTTTTTTGCCCTTTGGAATTTGTTGTATATTGTATTATGATAGACTTCCTGGTTCCTGATCATGTTTGTAAGTCAAAGTAAACAACCTAGAATATCCCTACTTTTTAAATGTTTTAAGGTTGTCTTGGTGGTCAAGTACAATCTAATTTTTTATATATTCAATCAATACAACAAAAGTGATTTTTCTATTTGAAGAACATAAATTATATTGTTTATTATTCATGTTCTCTATAGTCTTTTTTATTTCCACTAGAACAGTATAATTCCAAAAAGATGCATTAAGATAGCCCATTATACTTTTTTTTCATGTTATTCTGGCTTTTCTAGATTTTTCTCTATTTATTTAGTTGTTATACTGTTTTTTGCTTAGCAATTCACGCCAATTCAATTTAATGTCTCATAAATTAGGCGATGTGTTGTTATAATGACCTACTTTCCTTTCAAACGCCTTTACAGTTAAATTCCTTTTTGTGTGAAGCTAAAATTGTCACTCATTTATATTCAACCTCTATGCCACTTAATCTTAAGTGTTTCTTATAAACCATAGAGCTGAATTTTGTTTTCTAAATCAGCCTGTCATTCTTGCCACTTAAAGGAGAATTTATTCTATTCACGTTAAGTTGCATTAATATTCTTAATTTTATTTCTTCCCTGTTACTGATTTTATTCATTTTCAACTCTGCTTTTTCCTACGCTTTTTACCTCCTCTTTTTTTAAAGTTCATTTTTTTTATTTGGGGGGGTGGGTGGGGGCGCAGAGAGAGAGAGAATCCCAAGCAGGCTCTGCACTGTCAGCACAGAACCGGACACGGGGCTCGAACCCACAAACCTCGGGATCACGACCAAGAGTCAGATGCTTAACCGACTGAGCCACCCAGGTGCCCCTCCTCTCCTCTTTTTTTGATGTTGTGTCAAGTTTCTGTTTATCGTCTTTCTTTCTTTCTTTCAACTCGGGGAGCCCCCCCCCCCCGGCCCCACACCCTTGCGGTTCACAGATGGTCACTACACCTTCCTCCCCTACACATACACACACACACACACACACACACACACACACAAGTCCTCGACACCTGCCCCGCCGACCCCTGGGCAGCTTGCAGATGTGCCTGGGCTGGAGGAAGTGATGCTCGGCACCCCAGCCACCCCGCTAACGCCAGCACAAGTCACCAGCCTTCATCCAACCCCAGACTGGTCACCGGGCCCCGCCCAGGACGGAGACTGTCCCGCAGAAGCCAGCAGTCACGACACTGATGCTTCTTGGAGGAGAGGTGACTACCTGTTACGCAGCGACCTCACACAATAGCTGACGGGCCCACCACACACTCGGTGTGCCCTGCACGGGGCCACACAACTTCCACCCTCCCCCCCAACACCAAAGGACTTACTGGAAAACTGCTTTCTACAGTTCCGTTTACGAAAGAAATCAGAAGAAATGCTTTGGTTCTGGTCCGCATGCAGAAAATTAAATGAACTATAAAGTCTTAATGGGATGTCCGATAAAGCAGAAAGAAACTTCACTCCAGACACTGAATTGGTCTTGACATTTACAACTTCATTAAACAATGAAGCAAAGACACAGTGTTAGTAGCTCATGAAAGATGACAGCCCCAAATTCAGGCAAGATTGAGACATTTAAGGATATGAGATTGGGGCTTGAGGGTTTTGTCTCAGACACAAAGTTAGTGAACTTTAAACTTATCCAATATTTATTCAAATGAATGATGGCACTTTATTTTAGGCCTGACAAGGAAGGTTTACGATAAAGACGACACTGAGCCCGAGCCCCCAGCTGGAGCCCCATCACCGCCCTCCAGAAAAGACGGGAACACGTCCTTGAGGCAGAAATGGGCGTGTGGCTTGATCATCCAGCAAGCGATGGTCTAAGACCAAAACCCTCTGAGGGCAGAATGAGCTCTTCTCCAGGAAAACACTGCTGGGGGTGACTATCCAGGGTCCCGGGGCTGTGCTGGTCTGTCCGGATGTCCCCATGGTGCTACAGGGGTCCCTGTCCACACCAACATGCTCCGGCCAGGCCCATGAACAGCCGGGTTCTGGAAACACAGAGACGTTCCTGGAGCGGGCAGACCTGTGGCAGAACTCCGGAGAGCCAGGTGGAAGGAGGGCTTTCTGGGGCGGGGACGGGAGGGGGGCTGGCCTCACCATGTGGCTTCAGGAGAAGAGGAACGATCGGAAGCCCCCATGTGGGGCCTCACCGGGTAACAGGAACAGCATGACATCCACAGAGCAGGGGTGGGGGGAGACACCCACCCTCAGGGCCCAGAATTTGGGTGGTTTTTAACAAAGACTGGTTCTCTATGGGCCCGAGCTCACAGTTTGCATGGATTCATCTGGAATGAGCCCACCCTCACCCACCTGTGTCACCAGCGGTTCTGGGGGAAGACGAGGGGCTGCAGCAGGAGAGGGCTTCCCCCGCTCGACTGTCACCGGAGACCCAGGCCCCCGCCCACACCCCCACCCGCCCGCCCTGCAGGTACGGGACCCTGCACACCCTCTGCGTTCCCTTCTGTCACCTTCTTGGGGCTGACCCAGGCTGTTTAGCTGTCCCCCAAAGAGGCCTGTGTCCCCACCCCCACGACGCCCCAACTCGACTGTTCCAATTCTACTCCCACGTCCTCCCAGGCGCTAGCAGTGGTGCTCCTGAAAACTACGATGACGGCTCACGAATTTCAAGAGCGACATGTGCCACATGAAGAAAACATAGTCACGGAAAGCCACGCGTGAAAGACACACAGAGAGTAAAGCCGCGTGGCCCTCCCGCCGCGGGTCCGGGGCCGCCGTCCTGCCGCGACCCAGGTCCGCTCACCACGGGGCTCCGCCCACGCCACCTCCTCGCCCTCAGCGAGGCCTGACACCCACCGCGAGCACCACCCACCCTGAGGCACCGCACGAGCCGCGCGGCGTCTGAAAGACTAAAGCACACTGTGCATCGTTCCCTTGTCTGTAAAAACCTGGGGAACGTGGGAACCTCCGTGGCGTGAAGGCTCGAAACCATCGCGTACAAGGCACAGGGGCCCGGACACGCTCTAGAGCGGGGTTTTTTCTCTCACTCTTGCTGCGGTGACTGGGCTCATTGTGGACTTTTCTATTTCCCTGAAATGCATGGTTTTAAATACATTAGGAAGGAGTTTCTGGGGCGCCTGGGTGGCTCAGTCGGTTGAGCGTCCGACTTCCACTCAGGTCATGATCTTGTGGCTCGTGGGTTCGAGCCCCGCGTCGGGCTCTGTGCGGACAGCTCGGAGCCTGGAGCCTGCTTCCAATTCTGTGTCCCCCCCTCTCTCTGCCCCTCTCCCGCTCGCACTTTCCCCCTCTCTTTCAAAAATAAACAAACGTTTAAACATTTAAAACAAAATTATAACTTTACCTTTGACCATCTCTGCCCCGACCTTTCTTGGAGCCTCTGCTCCTTCTTTGAATGACTTTTGTCCACTGTTGGCTACACCGGCCGTGGCCTGGAAGGGGGCCCACCGGAGGGTCAGGGCTGCTTCCTGCAAAGCAGAGCCAGGCAAGGACACTTCGGCCGGAAGACGTCGCTGAGTGAGGGCAGGTCAGGACTCACGGCACCCTGAAAACCCATCCTGCCGCGAAGGATGTGGTCCTGGGGGCACCGGGCCTCACTGGTGGGTCTGGAAACAGAGCTCTCGGGGCGTCTCCATGGCTGATGGAGCCTGAGGAGCATCCGGGGACTGGGCCTGGTCGGGCAGGGGGGGCACTCTCTCCTCCCACAGTGCTGAGGACAGGAAAAAACCCTCCATCGACCATGTGCCGAGCATTCCGGCCTGGCCGTGGCGGCTTCCCAGGGAGAGGGAGGTGCCCCAGGTGGGAAGAGACACGTGTCCGGAAGCCACGTTCCTGAAGGGGAGCGGCGGAGACTGGGGGACGGACATTTGGCCCCGACCTCAGGAGCCCGGGAGGGAGGCCCCCGCAAGCCGCCCGCACAGAGTTCTGCCCTCGGGGCAGCCGGTGCCACCAGTCCGGCCACCCCGACCGACGCCGACACCACCGTTAAAAGACCGACTCCCGACTTACCACAAGCCCAGCGGCTGTTTCTGCCTATTTATTTGTATTTTTCCGAGTTACATCTTTACCAAAAAAAAAAGTGCATCGACCTTATACAAACCAAGGATACTCAATGTTTAACACAATTTGCCAAATTCCTTCTTGATAACTGACAGTGTGAGCTTTTCAGACCAATGCCAACAAAAAGAGGGATTATTCATTATTCCCAAGTGCCAGGCGAGAAGCCAAGAATCCCACATTGTCACCTGGGCTAATCTGCACGAGGCTGTGTTCCTATCCGCCTACATTCGGGGAAGCTGTTGCGGGGGGTGGGCGCTGAGGTCTTCCCCGGGCCTCACGGCCACGAGGCGGTCACAGGAGGGAATCCCAGACCCCGCAGAGCAGGGCTGGGGGCTTCCTCCCCCCACCCACGCCTCCCAATGCCCGGTGACCTGGGGGCAGCTCCCAGCAAGAAGCAGAACCTCTCCCCTGCGCTGGACTCGCCCCTGCGCTGGACTGTCCTCGACTCACTGGGCTCCCGCAGAGACTCAGGGACAGCCGGCCCCGCGGGCTACTGCAGGCTGTTCTGGGCGCCACACGACAGGTGCACAGGGGCAGCAACGGGCTCGCCCGCTGGGGCCCCCTCAGTGGAGGACGGAGGCCCAGCCTCCAGCCTGCAGGGCACACAGCCCGGCCAGGCCAGCCAGGACCGCAGGACATAACGGCAGGCGTGGGGACCGCTCGCTACACACCCAGGTGACTTGGTCGGGCAGACCCAGCTGCTGTCCGCCGTCTGGGACGCAGGCACTTCCTTCTCCTGCTGTGCGGGGTTCTGACCGGCGTCAGCCGGACGTGATCTTTAGGACTACTGGGAACCCCTCCTAACTGTCCAAGGCCAGGCCTGGTCTCCTGGGGGCCGACAGAGTCTATGAGGCTCTCGTGGGCAGGAAGCGGCCCCTCCCCGGGGCAGCTCCGTGCCAGCCCGCCTACCCTCAGCGGCGCTAACCTCCCACCAGCTCCCCGCCGGCTGCCCGCCAGCTGTTTCTTGGGCTCCGCTCATTGCCTGTCTCTCCTTCCCCCTCCGTCCCTGACAGACGAGCACACCGAGCCCCTGTACCCAGAAGCTGCAGAGTCTCTGTGGACGACACCAGTAAGGCCTCATTAGCACACAACAGCATCACCGTCACCACAGAGGGTCTGGCAGGAGGAGAGAAGGGAACAGGAGACAGGCCTGGGGTGGCCGAGCCCGCAGCTAAAGGGCTCTCCAGGTCACCAGGCCCCAGCATCGAGCCAAGCTCTAACCCCAGACATTCTTCCCCTGGTTCCCCTGGTTCCCCAGCCGAGAGCCCTTTCTCAGGCATCCTGCCCGGACCTGCTTATGGAGCCTCACCCGACCCAAAGTGCCACCGAGCCCTGGGGGAGACGGGGGCTGCGGCCAGCAACTCCCCACAAGCCAGCTGTTTTGGGGTTTGAGCAGGGGACACGAGAGAGGCCAGGGCATTTCCGTGATCGCGCTCCTGCAGGGCTAGAGTCAGATCCTTCCTCGCGGAGCACCTGCCTCCCTCCGCCGACTGCAGGGTCACGATTACATCCGGAACACGGCCCAGCGCACCCCAGGCTCCGTGATCAGCAGCTCTGTGAAGGGGCTCGGGGTCCCGAGTGGGCAGAGCCGGGTGTGGGTGGACGGGCTCCATACCTCCCCTGCCCTCTGCCTTCCACCAGGATGTCTCCACCCAAATCTGGATTTGCGCTCTGGCCTCAGGTCCCTCAGGCTGTGCTGGGCAGCTGGGACCCGGCACAGGGACCCCTGTGGTTACTGCTGCCTCCTGCAGGACCCCTAGTGCCCTTGCCCAGGACAGGCTGGCTCTCGAGGCCCGAGCTGGACCCTGGGAACATGACTTGTGAGGGTGCCGTCTGCTCCCCGTGCCTCTGGGAATCCTACCTGTTCAGGTGCATTTTGGGGACCTCCCACCCACGGGAGTGAGGAGAGCGCCTCCACCCTGCACCCCAGGTGGACCCCTCCGTGGCGGCTGCTGTTCAGGCTCAGGACGCCAGAAGCCAGTTGGACAGACCCCGCCTCCCCCCCCCCTCCCCCGGCCGGGCTCTCCCCGGGGCGTGCCCTTTGCCGGAAGGCGTGCTCCTGGTAGAAGTGTCTGCACACCCACAATCTCTGAGCTGGGCCCCACAGTCGGGCTGCAGGCTGGCCACAGACCTGCGGGGGGCTCTGCCCGCATCCTGCTTATCCTGTTGGCTCGTATCAGGAGGTATTGGGAACGGCCGCGACTCCTGGGGCTGCATTATCCCCGGTGATGCCGGCAGCCGCCTGGAGACCATGCCAGACTTCACTCCCTGGAACTCCGGGCAGTGGCCCCCAGAAGCCACCGTTAGTGCACAGGTGCCCCCCTGTCCACGCAGAATAGCAGTGCACTCCTGAGCTATTTTTAAATACACAGCAGAACGCGAGTGATTGAACGTGTTATTAACCAATGATGGCTTGTGATCGTCAATTACTTAACTGAGAGAATCAAAGTACAAATTGCCGGGTTCGCTCAATTACTGCTAAAATGGTATAAAAGCATTTTAATTGTGATCAGAACACGCACTCTCCGGTGTGGATATTAAAGGAATAATGAGCAGTCATAAATACAGTGACCCATTTATCTCCTTATCTGCTTACCAAACAGAAACATCACATCCCGGCAAACGGACCCAAACGGCAGAACCGAGTTAATTAGGTTTCCTGAATTAGTGGAACATCTAAATTGGATTCTATTCCAGTGTTTAGTTGAAATTTATCTTAGCTGGGAGCTGGGTTTCTGGATGAAAACAATAATCAAGTCAAGTCAAGTAAAATAATGAACCTAACATAAAATTATATTCTTAAAAAAATTAAAGTTAAAAACCCACTCCTGGGACCTATTTCATTTTTTTCCCCTTTTTTGCGAAGGTGGTTGCAGAACTCAGAAGTGATTTTAGGTAAAGAGCCAGACGTTATTCCTGCTGCACTAGGGCCCCTTCCCTGTCCTCGCTCGTCTTCACTCAGCGGCACCAGGGGAAGCCGCTTGTCTTTGGGATTGGGGTTTTGCGAGCTCAGTAAATGACAAGCATTCTGTGCTGCCACAGCCCCTGGCTGCCCCCCAGGAGGCCCAGCCCGGCAGCAGCACCTTGCATCCCCTTGTTCAGGGTGTGAACCAGCAGCCCCGGGCCAGCCTGCCACCTTGGTGGTGATGGGGGCCCAGGGAGAAAGGGTGCCCACTGACAGTTCAGTCTAAATGCCCGTCTGTCCAGCACTCACCCACCAGGATGGGCAGGAGGACAGAGATGATGTGGAGGGGTAATATTCTACAAGCTAAGACATAGGAATCGTCCACAAATCTTGCCGGACCATCTGTGAGACAGATCCCAGAGACAGAAGACCTACACGCCCCGTAGGTCAAAGCCGGCTGCTCCAGAGCAGCACCTTCCAGAGCATGGGGGCTGTGAGGGGCGGGCCTGGAAGGAAGTTAAGAAGTGCTGACACCCTGGTCACATTCGGGAAGAGGACAGACACACTGAATAACCTCAGACTTCATCATAAAAAATATGCTAAAATGCAAGAGTGATAAATATTCTTTATTCATATACACACACACACACACACACACACACACACACACATAAAATGTACCAAATTGAGGGAGACAAACTGAATACATGGGCTAATGATTATATAGTTCTCCGCAGACACTTCACAGACATTAATTCACTTAGTCTTCACCCAAACACTGTGAGAAAGGGCTATTATTATCCCGTTTTACAGAGAGAAAATCAGAGACACCTGGAGGTGAGGTGCTTGTCCAAGAACACTTAGCTGGTAAGTGGTAGAACTAGAATCCAAAGAGGGGGGCCGCGTCTGTCCTCAGTCACCGAAATGGGTGCCTCCCAAGAAAATCACGTCAATAAGACTAACGGCAAGAAAAGAGGGACAAAACAGAAGCAAAGAGAGGGGTCGATACACACAAAGAACAAAATAAGTTGACAGATTAGTCCAATTATATGAGTAACCCAATAAATATAAATGAGTTAAATATACCTTTTAAAAGGTGCAGGCTGTCAAGCACATCATGTTAAAACAATTCAAGCCTTGTGGTGTTTACAAGCCTTAAAAAAGTACAATGAGGGGGCGCCTGGGTGGCACAGCCAGTTAAGCATCTGACTTCAGCTCCGGTCATGACCTCACAGTTTGTGGGTTCAAGCCCCACGTCGGGCTCTGTGCTGACAGCTCAGAGCCTGGAGCCTGCTTCCGATTCTGTGTCTCCTTCCCTCTCTGCTCCTCCCCTGCTCCTGCTCTGTCTCTGTCTCTGTCTCTCTCTCTCTCAAAAATAAACATTAATTTTTTTTATTTTTTAATAAAACTAAAAAAGGACAATGAGGATAATATGTGTGTGTGTGTGTATTTAATACGGTTAGAGAAAGAGGGAGAAGAGAAATACAGGCATATCTTGGGAAAATAGCATTGAAAGCAACAAAAAAAGAACAGTTCTGATTTTCTATAAGGAGCAATGGGCACGTACCAAGGAGATACAGTCATGTTGAGAATAAAGGCAAATATTAAGGTAACTTCGAAAACAGTGGAGAAAAGTGGAAAGAGCCACAGGGAGACACTGACAGCTTCAGCCACAGCGGGAGCTTGTTAGCACAGACCCCTCAGAGGACGGTCCGACGAGTAAGCAGTGAGAAGCGTCCAGAAGCCTAAACAGCAGAACGGAGAGGTTTGGGGCCGCGTGTGACCTGTGAGCGCCACACGCGGCCAGCCTGCCTGTGTTCTGTGGCAGCGCACCCAGGGCGCATGCAGACGGCCTCCCCGGGCCTCACCCGCTCCCCTGCCCTGCCAGTCCTCATCAAGGTGGGCCCGGCTCAGGACACGCTGTGGCAGGAGACTCCCGCACACAGCACTCTCCCTTCCCTGAATGGGGAGAACACCCGTGGTGTGAAACTCAGCAGCTCACCCGCTGCGCCTTATTTTACGTGTGGGCGCCAAGAGATGCGGAGTGAGCAGAGGCCGAGCCTTCTCGGGCCTGGCTGCCGCCTGGCCAACCGGCAGGGCCCGACATCAGCGTTCCTGGGGCCCACTGGCGTGGCTTCCCAGAGCTGGCCGTGCGGACTGGCTCCAAGCCGTGGCCTGGACACCCGAGGCTGGTTGAAGCGGCTCCCCAGGACCCCCAGGGGGGTGGGGTGGCGGGGACAGTGACGGGACCTGTCCTCCAAAAGCAGAGCAGCAAAGCCCAAGGACCCCAGGCATGGTGAGCAGGTCACGCGAGCAGGGACCGAGGGAGCATGCGGGCTCAGCCAGAGTTGGGGTCGAGCAGGAGCCTGGAGCACACAGGAAAGGCCAGTCTTTGGGCCCCCAAACCAAACTCACACCCTCAGCACATCTGGCGACGGACCCTCGGCCACTGTGGACAGCCGTCCCAGGATAAGGCCCCCGCCCAGAGCTGTGGACATTTGCGCCACGTCATTCCTGCCTGGGACCGTCCTATGCGCCCGGGAGCAGATGGTGAGCAGCACGCAGGCTGCACCCCCTCGACGCCGACAGCATCCATCGGAGGTGGTGACACACAGTAAAGCCTCCGTGCACTGCCACTGCCACGGCCACGTCCCCGGGGGGCAGGGTCTCCCAGTGGACGCCCGATGACCTACAGGCAGCTCCTCCCTCAGCCCTCAAGGCCTCCGTGCCTGCCCGCGGTGGCCGAATGGCGTGCGGTACGGGCGTGGGTGGCTGATTCCTGCGTAGCCTCCCGGGGGCGTCACACTGCACAGAGCAGCACGTGGGTCATTTTCCATGTAAATCCTGGTGACATCTGCAGTAACCCAGGGAGAGTCACCAACAGGGCAGGAACTCAGGCTGACCTATCTCTGTTTCTATTACGCTACGCCACGAACGCCAAGATTCCTTTCATCCGCGTGCCGGGCACTGGTTTCGGAGGGAGACACAGACAGCTTCCCCAGCGCCCGTCTGTGGCTCAGGACGCCCTCCGTCCTCCGAGACGCAGCGTTTACAGGGGACGGTGGGGAGTCTGAGTTCATCAGCCCGCCTCCCCGCTGACAGCACATTCCAGCCACGTGGTACAGGGCCCAGGAAGGGTCTCAGCGACTGAGAAGGCACCACCGAAATCGTGCAAAAGGCAGTTGGGGACAGACGGCAACCACCGGGACGCCTGCGAGAGCTTCATACCCTCAATCTTCATTTTCCACCTCCTTGATCTGCACTTTGATTAGCTTTTCACTTTCCCCATCTGCCTGGATCTGTCGCTATTAATTCACAATAGATCTTCTTGTGCCCTTGTTCCAACCGTCTCCTCCACCCGCGGAGCCCGACAAATCACCTCTGTGCGGCACCCGACGTCACCGTCACCCAGACGAGGCGGCCAGGTTAGTGAGTGACGCGTTTCCACGCTTCGGACACGGGCAGGGTGGGCAGAGAGCGGACTGGCGGGGACAGCGTGCAGGACAGGCCGTCCCCGGCGAGACGCCCCTCGGCCTGTCGTTCTGGACCCCAAAGCAAAGAGCAGCACGTTCCGGAAAACTGCCAGCTTCCCATCTGGGACACCAAAGGACGTGCTTTGCCTTAAAATGACGAGAGGCACAGAGTGGTGAACAAACAGAGCCCCGTTCTCGTGGAAGGCTTGACGAGGTCCTGGGGGTAGACAGAGGGGACTAGGGGTGCAGAAAGGAAGTCAAGGCACAGAAGACAGCGAGTGAACTGCACCCCCCTGTGCCACGTGGGCACCCCCAAACCCTGTGCCACGTGGACATCCCCAAACCTTGTGCCACATGGACACCCCAAAACCCTGTGCCACGTGGACACCCCAAAACCCTGTGCCACGTGGACACCCCCAAACCTTGTGCCAAGTGGATACCCCCAAACCTTGTGCCACGAGGATACCCCCAAACTCTGCCACGTGGACACCCCCAAACCCTGTGCCACGTGGATACCCCCCAACCCTGTGCCACGTGGATATGCCCAAACCCTGTGCCACGTGGACACCCCAAACCCTGTACCACGTGGACACCCCCAAACCCTGTGCCACGTGGACACCCCCAAACCCTGTGCCGCGTGGACACCCCCAAACCCTGTGCCACGTGGACACCCCCAAACCCTGTGCCACATGGACATCCCAAAACCCTGTGCCACGTGGATACCTGCAAACACTGTGCCACGTGGAGACCCCCAAACCCTGTGCCATGTGACCCTCCAACTCTGTGCCACGCGGATACCCCCCAACTCTGTGCCACGCGGATACCCCCAAACCCTGTGCCACGTGGACACCTCCAAACCCTGTGCCACGTGGATACCCCCCAACTCTGTGCCACGTGGATACCCCCAAACCCTGTGCCACGTGGACACCCCCAAACCCTGTGCCACGTGGATACCCCCCAACTCTGTGCCACGTGGATACCCCCAAACCCTGTGCCACGTGGACACCCCCAAACCCTGTGCCACGTGGATACCCCCCAACTCTGTGCGTACCCCCAAACTCTGTGCCACGTGGACACCCCCAAACCTTGTGTCACGAGGATACCCCCAAACTCTGTGCCACGTGGACACCCCCAAACCCTGTGCCATGTGGATACCCCCAAACCCTGTACCACGTGGACACCCCCAACCTTTGTGCCACGTGGACACCCCCAAACCCTGTGCTACATGGGCACCCCCAAACTCTTCCTCCTTCAAGCTCCAGGGAAACCCAGGCTCCTTGAGGTCTGTGGCTCCTGGGGCCCCACTCAGCCCGTCCTCGGAATCATCAGCTACCACCTAGGTCCGTCTCCGGGCTGTCGCCCCCTCACCCCGAGACGCCCTGTCCTGGGAAGCCTGTGGCTCAGCGGCCCCCTCCACCTCCAGGGGCGCTGTCTCCCCGGCAGTTTCAAAGGTCTCATCTGCACGTGTCTTACAAGTGCCTTCTCGCCCCTAGGGAACCCACGTGGCACATCCCAGTGCAAAGTTTCAATCTGACCAAGAAATGCTTCTCACCTACGCCTTCCTCCAAAGGAAAAATAAACCAAGAAGCCCTCCTAGTTCCAACTAAACCACAATCACTTACACGTTAAAACATATTTTTACATTACAAGCCGATCATGTAATTCTTTGGTCTAAATTACAGGGGTTGGGCCATCCTGCCAGTTTTCTGGAAACCAGTCACCGTCCGCATGGGGGGGGGGGGGGCAGGTCCGGTGGCCCAGCCATGGTCCACGTGGGGGGGGGGGGGTGGTCTGGAGGCCCAGTCGCGGTCCACATCAGGAGAGTCCGGTGGCCCAGCCGCGGTCCATGTTGGGAGGGGGCAGGTCCGGTGGCCCAGTCGCGGTCCGTGTTGGGGGAGGGGGGCAGGTCCGGTGGCCCAGCTGCGGTCCGTGTTGGGGGGGGGGGCAGGTCCGGTGGCCCAGCCATGGTCCACGTGGGGGGGGGGGTGGTCTGGAGGCCCAGTCGTGGTCCACATCAGGAGAGTCCGGTGGCCCAGTCGTGGTCCGCGTTGGGGGTGGGGGAAGGGGTCCGGTGGCCCAGCCGCGGTCCACGTGGGGGGGGGGGGTCTGGAGGCCCAGTCGCAGTCTGCGTGGGGGGGGGGGGGCGGGTCCGGTGGCCCAGTTGCGGTCCGCGTCGGGGGTGAGAGGGGGGGCGGGTCCGGTGGCCCAGCCGCGGTTCGTGTTGGGAGGGGGGGGGGCAGGTCCAGTGGCCCAGCTGCGGTCCACGTGGGGGGGGGGGGTCTGGAGGCCCAGTCGCGGTCTGCGTGGGGGGGGGGGGGCCAGTGGCCCAGTCGCGGTCCGCATCGGGGTGGGGAGAGGGGGGGCGGGTCCGGTGGCTCAGTCACCGTCCACGTGGAGGGGGGTCTGGAGGCCCAGTCGAGGTCCGCGTTGGGGGTGGGGGAGGGGGTCCGGTGGCCCAGCCATGGTCCACGTGGGGGGGGGGGTCTGGAGGCCCAGTCGCGGTCTGCGTGGGGCCCAGTCGCGGTCCGCGCCGTGGGGGAGGGGGGTGGGGGGGGGCGGGTCCGGTGGCCCAGACGCAGTCCGCGGGCGGGGGGGGGGGGGTCTGGAGGCTCAGTCGCGGTCTGCATCAGGAGAGTCCGGTGGCCCAGTCGCGGTCCGCATCGGGGGGGGGGGGGGGGGGGGGGGGCCGGGTTCCGGTGGCCCAGTCGGGTCCGCGCCGGAGGGGGGGGGGGCGGGTCCGGTGGCCCAGCCGCGGTTCGTGTTGGGAGGGGGGGGGGGCAGGTCCAGTGGCCCAGCCGCGGTCCGTGTTGGGGGGGGGCCCGGCGGCTCTGCCTCCAGAGGCCGAAAGGCACTTTTGCTCCTTTTAAAAACCGGCGTTCGCCTCTCATCAAGGTTTTTTAAATCTCGAAATCGGGTGTGACCCAGCACAATGCGAGATGCAGACAGTGGTCCGGAGACTTTGCGGGCCTGGCGACCCAAGAGCCTCTCGCTGGGCCCCCACCTGGCCTGTGACACCGAGACCCCCCGCACACCCCCCCTTCCTCGTGCTTGTGAAGCGAGACACAGTGGCCCGGCGGTGTGGAAAGGGCAACTGCGACAGAGCCCGTGCGTGGCGGCAAGGGCGGGTGTGGCCTAACTCACGTGAGCAGCGATCTTCAAGCCTTCCACAAATCCCGCTGCGACGGCAAAGGCGGAAACGCTCCCACCTGACACGTCAGCCTCACACCCGTCCGCCTCCCGGGACTCAAGGAGGACTGTGCCTCCCCTCTCCCCCTTGCAGACAGGCGGGGCCGCACGACTAGTTCTGGCCCCGGGGGGGGGGGGGGGGGGGGGGGGGGGTCCCGGGCAGAGGTGAGGGGTGCCGCCCCGCCCCCGAGCACTCGCCTGCTGACGGGAACTGCGCCAGGCTCTGCTCCCCTCAGGGCCGCAACCTGAGAGGCCCGGATTGACCTCAGGGAGCTGGGGATCAAGGCTTCCCTTGGGCACGCTGGCCGCGTCGACCCGCTGAGATTCGGGGTCGCTTCTTACTGCAACGGAGCCCAGGCATCATGACACAGACGAACCCCCACCGTGTCCCTCATCCCCTTTCAGTGCTCACAACAAACCTATCGGTCAGTGGCCCCTACCGTTCCATTTTCCACGTGAGGAAACGGAGTCTCAGAGAAGTTCCGAGAACGTCCGAAGTCACACAGCAGGTGCCGGGCTCCCGTCTGGCTCGTCTGGCTCCACCGCTGGCGCTTTCGAACGGTCTGCTACGTGGACAGCCCCACTCCAGCCTCCACAGGTGCCCACCCTCCAACACCCTCCTGACTCACTCCTCCCCAAATATCAGCCGGTTGTCAAGTCTCACCGAACCCCTGAGCTGTCCACACCTCCTCCCTTTCCTGACTCCTCTGGGACAACCCCACACTAGCCTGGGTCACTGCCGGTTCGTTTAGGCCACTGATGTTTCAAGGGTTGAAGACATCACTGATTCCACCAAAACCACAGAACAGAGTATCGGAGCCAATATCCAAATGTTGAATCCACTGTCCTTGTCGATTCAACAGCCTCATGATTTCCAGGTCACAAATGGCCACATTTGGCAAAATTCAACTCAAACTTAGAAAAGCTGAAATGTGTGATTACCGTGTACAGAAGCCTGTGGACACAGGTGAGTATCACATGGCACACGAGTACGTGATATGCTCATAAATTTGGTGATGAGCTAGAAAAATGTGCCAGTGATTCTGATGACGATGACGATGGTGGTGGTGACAATGACAACGAGGAGGAGGAGGAGGTTGTGATGGTGACAGTGACGTGAACACCAGAAACGACCTACTATTCATCATCGCAGCGCCTATGACGCAGGCATCGTTTATTCTTCTTCAAGCGCTGACGGGGGAAGTGACACGTGAAAGACCACGTTACTTTACGTCACTTGGTTTAGATCACGCAGCCTGACTGCTCAAACGGTCAAGACTCACACCAGTCTGACTGCACAGCCCCTGCTTCGAGCAGAGGACAAGCAGAGCAAGAAAGGCAGCCAGAGACTCCAAACGACCATCACTCTGCTTGTGCAATAAAAATGCACCGATCCCCCCTCTGCATGAGGCACCTCTGAGGACACGGTCCTGAGCCACACACGTCAATCTCTCCAGACTGTCCACAGGCAAACGAGGCACACGGGGGCCTCTCCCGCGCTGCCCTGAAGCGAGCTCCCTTCACCTTCAAAGCACACCGATGCCAGCTCCCTGCAGAGCCTTCCCTGACCGCTCCACAGAGGCACGTGTCCCTTGCTCCTTTGTGTTTCATGGCATTAATGTCTATCATCCGTAACATAAAAAGGGCTCACCGCGCGGCTCCCCCCAAGTTTCGGGTCCTCGAGGGAGGCCGTGCATATGTGCCCCCACGTCCCCAGTGCCCATCTTCTCTGCAAGAAAGCACGGCTCTGCCGAGTAAAGGGACCATGGCAGAAAAACCTCCCTTCTGGAGCTTTCTGCTGCTCTGGGCCAGCACGAATCCTGTAGCTGCTTATTTCCCGTAATAAATGCTAGGAAAGAAGGGCGTAGCCTGCTTCAAGGGCCGGAATCGAGGAGCGCTAACCAGATCGGGGGCAATAACAAGGTTCTCCGAGGAAGGGACATCCAGCCGATTCCTAGGGGACATGTCAGAATCGGCAGCAGAGGGGAGCACAGAGCTGGCAGGAAGGGGGGAGGAAGGACCTCGGCAGTGTATCGGAGATAAGCGCTCCGAGAGGAACCCCACCCCACCCCGAAATCTAAGTTGTCATCGGAGAGGACTGGAGACTCGTCTGGGGTCCTGGTTATCATCGCATAATCTTGGGTGCACCCAACATGAGTTCCCATCTCACGAGGACCTGGGTCTGCCCCTCAGTCCCCTCCCTATGAAACGGGTGCAATAGGGCCCCTGTCCACGGGGATTAGTTGAGGAAACCCATCGAGGAGAACAGCAGGCACCCGTACGCAGTAATGTTTCAAAAGATAAGGAGGCAAAAAGCCAGGAAGCAGGATGTGAGCCCGCGGCTGCCTTGCTGGAAAGGAGGAGGTGCCCCGCATCTCGGGGTGTCGCGGGACGAGACGGTGGTCGTGACGCAGAGGACAACCCTCCGTGCTTTGCTCTCGGTCCTGTCTTCACGAATTTCATATCACTCCTCAAAGTCACCATCAAGGCCAGCCCAGCAGGGGCGAATAGATTGGTAGGTGGAGTGGGGGTGGGGTGGCTTCCCAGGTCACACACGGCGCCACAGGCAGAGTCCACGGCGGCCTCCTGGGCACCCGGCCAAGTGGGGCCAGATGGGCAGCACAGACAGGCACTCTGTGCAGCTTAACCGTCCATTTTCCACACTTGGCATCTCAAAGTGCTCTCTTTGGTCTGATTACGATTAGAAACGGTTCAGAGTAAAGGAAACAACCTCATTTCGTGGCCCGAAAGACCTGACCCTGGGGGCACACGTGTGTCTGATGCATTCCGTCTCTTCCCACGTCCATGCAGTCACTCGCAGATTTTCACTGAGCACATGTTTTGCCCCAGCCCAGCACCGGCCAGGGCTCAAGGCGGCCGCGGCCCAGACCTCGAGGGCTCACCACCTGGGGACACCAAGCAGCGATCCGGCCGAAGTAAGTGTAAAATGCACACGGACTGGGCCGGACGGGACATGTGCGATGAGAAAGGACAACGGCGGAGCTGAGCCGTCGGCCGAGATGGAGACTCTGATGTTTGATGGATTCACAGAATCTGAGAAGAAAGAGAGACGGGGTGGGGGGGGGGGGGGGAGCATACACAAAGGCCCCGCCCCGGGGGCGGAAGCGTCTGAGGGACGAGGCCCCAGAGAATGTCAAGGGGAACAGAGCAGACGGGGCTGATGGACGGGAGAGAAAAGTGAATCCAGGCGCGGTGGTCAGATTTTATTTTGAAAGAGTTCACTCTATCGGCGGGGAGACCGGATCTGACAGGTGCCGGCGGGAATCCGGGTAGGTGGTAAGGAAACCGTTCTGTTTGTCTAGACAAGAGCTCACGGCGGGCTGGAGCGGAGTCCATCACAACCGGGAGGCAGAACAGCTCTGTCATCGCAAAACCGCCCCGTCTGTCCCCGGAGCCACTCCTCCCCCACTGCTGATGCCTGGAAGCCGGTGACGGGCTCCCTATCACGATAGCTCTGTCCCACTGCGAGCAGCACACGATGGGGTCACACGCCGCATGTGGCCACTCGCCATCACTTCTGTCACTCGAAACGGTGGCTTGCGATTCGCACAAGCCGAGGTCTGTACCCTCCCTCTCGTCGTTCAGCGCTGTCCGCTCCGTGGACGCCCCAGAGTCTGCTCAACCACCCGCCCGTCCAACAGCGTGAGGCTGGCCGCGCAGCGACCCTCTGTGGGAACCGCTTCCGGTGCCGAGCGATTGCAGACAGATCTTCCATTAACACCTACGTGCGGATCCAACGGGAACACGGTCTTCAATCCACTTGAGTCAACGCTTGAGACGAGGAGTTGGCGGGCCGCGGGGCAAGTGCACGTCTAACCGTAGAAGAAAGCACCCAACTGTTTTCTAGAACGTCCCGCCAGCCATGTGCGAGCGCCCCAGCTTCTCCACGCCCTTGTCAGCGCTTCCTAGCACCTGTCCTTCCTATTCCAGACGCTCTGACAGCCGCGTGGCGGCCCCTCGACACGACGTGACGCCATATTCCCCAGCCCGGGAGTGGACCCCACCGGACACACTTCGTTCACCTCTCATCCTTTCGAATCGCTGAGCTTTGTTTCCCGGCTCAGAGTGTGGTCTCTCTGGCCGGGTGCTCCTTACGCACTTGAAAATCAGGACCGTCCCGCGACAGATCACAAAACCACGAAACAAAGACATTCCTAGGCACGAAATGAGGAGGACACACAAGGGATAACCAGGCAGAAAACACGGTGATAGAAGCAAACCCGCAGACGAGCTCGAGGTAGGACTTGTAGACAGGGTTCAAAACGACCATGCTGACGGCTCAGAGCCTGGAGCCTGCTTCCGAGTCTGTGTCTCCCTCTCTCTCTGCCCCTCCCCTGTTCACGCTCTCTCTCTCTCTCTCTCTCTCAAAACTGAATAAAAATACTTTTAAAAATTTAAATGGAAAAATACAGAAGAAATCTTTTAAAGCAGAAAAGATAGAAAGCAATATAAAATGAACTTCACTGCACACCCCAAGTGGGATACCCCAGAATGACAAAACTTACTGCAGAAACTGAGCCGTAAACCACTCCCGGCAAACCTGCCATTTTTGGCGGCTCTCGTCTAAGGCTGCACGAGGTGCTGAGGCGAAATCCTGTCAGCATCTTTGGAAAGTGGGATTTGGGGCCTGAATGGAAGGAGGTACTGATGTCTATTGATAAGATTTTTCCAGACAAGGTAGCCCTAAATTTGGAAAATAATTGGCACGAGAGTTCTTGATGGATTTTTATCCTTAAAAACGGTCCAGCTCTGTCTTTGAAATGGCCTTGAATTATCGACCAGTCCAGTAGCAAAGAGTAGGGTATTTAACCCCTACTTCCCACTGGCAGAAATCACCATTCCTCGAAGAAATGGCAGATGTTGGCGGAGGTGAGCCTAACGTCTCATTACCCCGGAAAACAAAGAAGTGACCAACGGCTGAAAATACCAGGTCGAAGGTCGCAAGCGTCAATTATTATCGATAAGTAATAATTGCAACGCCCTGAAACACATCAGTGAGTCCGTGTGTGTTGAATCACGACGACACCAACACCGGAACCGCCCCCGTCGTGGCTGGAAAGCGCTAAGACACCCGCTGACTAGGCGGGATGTGGCCCATGAAAGTAAAGATCCGAGCGTTTATCCCGCCTTCCTGTGAGAATGGTGCTTGAGGGCAGCCAGGCCCCGAGACAGCACGATGTCCTCTGGACCTCCACCTGCGCTCCAGGTAGAAAGCACAGACAAATAACGAACGCACGTTGGAGCAGCGCCCATGAGGTCAATGATGGGTGGCGCTTGTGGGGAATCCTCAGCGGCGCCCCGTGTGCTCCCCAGAACGGACCGCCCCACATCACACGTTCCCGGAGGGAGCGCCCTGAGCGGCCGCGTGGGAGCACAGACGATCTCACCGGTCCTCGCATCCGCCCGATGCGGTGGTGAACGGGGGCTGCGGGAAGCCCCACGGACGCAGGGCGGCGGGCTGCGCTCAGACCCCGACTCCAAGGGTAAACTGAGGAACCGGAAGGCAGTGGACTTGCTCTGGCAGAACTGAGAAATCACATCAAGTCTGGGGGCAAGAACACCAAAGCCACACTTCAAAAACATCAGCCTCATCTTTGAGGGACCCATGTAGAAATGTTTACTTGAGATGTAAATAATGTCTGGGGGCGCCCGGGTGGCTCAGTCGGTTAAGCGGCCGACCTCGGCTCAGGTCATGATCTCGCGGTCCGTGAGTTCGAGTCCCGCGTCGGGCTCTGTGCTGACAGTTCAGAGCCTGGAGCCTGCTTCGGATTCTGTGTCTCCCTCTCTCTGACCCTCCCCCAGTCATGCTCTGTCTCTCTCTGTCTCAAAAATAAATAAACGTTAAAAAAATCTAAAAAAAAAAAAAAAAGAAATGCAAATAATGTCTGAAATTTACCCCAAAATATTCCAAGATAGGAGAAAAGTGCACAGGGAGGGACGCGGGGCCACGCGAGGTCTGACCAGTAGTGGGCGATGTGGATGGACAATCTGATTTGAAACTTTCCATGATGGAAAAGTAGGAAAAATTAAAGAGACCGCGTGCTCACCAGAGAAGCGGAGCCCGTGAACGCGGCAGAAGCACCGCTACGTTTTACGGGGGCTTTGTTTCCGTCGTTAGGCCGGGCTCCGGGATTAGCCAGTCACAACTGGGCCGCGGGTCGGCGCCCGGGAGCCCCTGGGCCATCTGGTACCAGCCGGAGGGACGAGGGAAGCCTGGAGAGCCTCCCTCACCCCGCCTGGCCCCACTCAGCATCCCCGAGGCCTGGCTGGGACCCCCAGGGACACGTCCAGTCGGGGAGGAGAACACGCTAAGCCTCGCCAGTCACAGACGTGCCCTGGCCTGGGAACCTGGACCAGACACGGCCTCCTTTCCCCACCGGCACCTTCTGAAACTAAACAGATAAAAATCAAAACAAAACAAAACATAAGCACCTTATTCATTGCAATCAGAGTCCGAGTCCTGTTACCACAAGCAGAGGAAGAAGGAAAATATCCTCACAATGCAGGAGAGCGAGAACGCCATCAATAAAAACGGGTGCTGCTTCCGATAAAATAACGACACATTCCTTCCCCACGTCACCTCCCACCTCCCACCTCCCAGGCAGCCTTGCAGCAAAGGGTGCTGGTGTGACCAGATCTGGCCACCAAGACCTCAGGGCGGTCCGCGGGGACCTGGGACCTTGGGGGGCCGGGGGGGGGGGTGGTCCGCAGGGAGCTAGGACCTTGGGGGGCTCCGCAGGGAGCTTCAAGAGAGGTTTGCCTTCCTGCTTCTCTGATGAAAGACATGGAGGGAGCTCTGCCGCCTCTTCCATCCTCGATTGTGGCGGTGATGCCTGGTGCTGTGGCAGCCACCTTGCCACCATGAAGCTGTGAATGACTGAAGGAAGCCTCACAGAAAGTGGAGTTGGGAAGCCCTGAAGGGGGCACACACCAAACCCCGCAGGTACGCAACCAGCAGCAAGAAGGGGGACAAGGATTATCTTGACAAGAGAGAACAGATTTCACATAGAAATTCCATCTCCTGCTTTTGAGAAAAGGAAGGTCCTCCTGTCCCAGCAACGACGCGACAGCCCCCACTTGCAGCCGGCGAGAAGCCGCCACACCTCCAACCCTCGTTCTTCTCCCAGGAATTTCTGTCCAAAACAACCCTCCCCAGTTTCCTCCTAAAACCTAATAAGAGCTGGCCTCTCCTGGGTCTCCTCCGAGTTGCCTGTGGTCACGCGTTTGCTGGCCCCGCACTGCCGTTCCCGCGTGTTCCCGAATAAACTCACTGTGCTGGTAAACAAGTGACTATTTTATTTTAAGGCTGGCAGAGCCATCGGCAACAGAGCAGAAAGGAGAAAAGCCAGCCCCCTGCCAAGCTCCAGGCTTCCCTGTGGGGCCTTGAAACGTCTTTACTGCCTGTGCCCTGTTGTTCAAGCTGTCTGATCATGAACACAAGTGCACCCTGAGTGATTTAAAGTCTTTCCTTTCCATCCAGCAAATCAAGGTTAAAAGGGCTCCTCGGTGTCTCACCGCAGACTCTACCGGGCAAGTCTGGCACGCCCACGGCTCTCCGGCAGCCGCGGGGACACTGGGACAGGAGTCGCGTTCAGCCCAACAAGCATCCCCTGAAGTGTGATGCTCAGTCAGTGGTCTTCTCTGGAGGGGGCTGTGTCCCCCGGGCGTGGGGCAATGTCCGCACACGTTTCCGACTGTCGAGCCCGGGAGACGACCCTGGGAGGTGCCGGCAGAGGCCCGGCTTGCTGCCTGGCGCCCTCCAACGCGCAAGGCAGCCTCCACCCCGAGGACCATCCCACCCAAAGGGCCATCGTACCGAGACTGAGAAACCCGCCCTAAATGTTGTGGCCGGGGCTCCGCACGACGCATGCTGCCGACGGCCCGCTCTGGGGCTCACCAAGCCCCGCAGAGAGGGCCCCCCTCCGGGGAATCTCCAGCTGGCTGACCAGCGGGGCGGCCAGAAGGTGACTGTTTCGAATGCCAGGTCAAGGGACGGCCCGGATCCACCCTGTTCCCTGGTTTCCCTTGATTTAAAAAAAGGCGGGGGCGGTGGGGGGGGGGGGGTCGGTCGGGAGTGATGTGATTAATCAAATGCTATCCACAAGTTCCTGGAGGACTGACTCTGCCAGGCCCCTGTGGCTGTGCCCCGGGGTCACCAGCTGACACCCCCACCCCCCACCCCCCACCCCCCAGCTGCACCAGCACAGCCAGGCTGCCCGCCTCCGCTCCTGCCCCCAAACACGAGGAAATACTAGGCATTGCTCTAAGGAGTGTGGCCTTTATGCGGGGACCCCCAGACAGAAAACACGCAGGGCCCGGGGCACATCAGCGGCCCGGGGAGCAGCCGGCTGGACGGCTACGACGTCGGGTCCACAGGCACACGGCGACGAGCTCACCCACTCTTCAGGCGGGACCTGCCAACCCGGCCTCTCCGAGCAGGGCCCCAGCGGCCTGTGCCGCTCGCCCTGGCGAAAGCCCGGCTGCGGCTTGGCCGCCGACTGTAGGGGAGTAGTCAAGACCTTGCAATTTCTGAAGTGGAGAAGGAACGGCCAGGCCAGGCTGCTTTGACGTTCCCGGGTCCCTCAGGGTCAAGCCCTGGCTTGCTCAGGGCACCAGGGACCCAGCGGGGCTGGAGATGCCTCGGGCCCCTCTCATCTCTGAGTCCACACCGAATGGGCACAGTGAACACGAGCGCTTCTGAGCCAGAGATTCAGGGTAATTGCATTACTGGCCCGGCCAGCCCAAATGTTTGGGGACCTGGGATAAATAAAAAATAGCTCACAAAGTGATCCCCAGCGCTCCATTGCAGGGCTGTGCTGAACTCTGCCATTTCATTTGCATGATTTAGCAAAAGGAAGTTTGCATTGATATGTAAATAATAATGCAAGTAGTTTACATTGGAAAACAAAGGCGGGCAGAACAGCCTATTATATTTTATTGCCCTTCAACTACAGTCTTAGCTGCTGCCAGAAACACAGCCGCAATTACACCGACCTGCCATTTAAATAGCTCTGCCTGGTGCTGGAGTTTCAGGAATAACAGTTAATAATGGGATTACGCTGTCATTTGCATATGGTGTTCTCATCTGAAGGTGTATTCCGAATTTATTGGGCATCTTTATTAGCCTTCGGCGATTGACTTCTGGAAATCGGTAGGCACGTCTTGCAGGGAGCGAAAATCCTTCCGCGGCAGAAACCCGGGGCGTGAAGATAATGACCACCCGCCGTTTCCGGAGCCTGCCTGGGACGGTCCTGAGTGCGTGGGCCGCAAGGTAAGAGGGGATGCGGTGGCTGACGTCCCTGGCACACCCGGACCTGGGGGAAGGGTGTCCAGATGACCCCAGGCGTCCTGAGGCCCCACCCCGCAGAGGGCCCCCGTGCTCCGGGCCCCAGCGGGCTGGAAATGCAGAGGCCCCGGCCCCCGGCTCAGACCTGCCGAATCAGAATCTGCATTGTAGCAAGAGCCCCAGGGGTTGGAGGCACAGTAATAACGTGGAGTGATAACGGGATTACCTACCGGAAGCAAGGGCCCCGCGAGGCACCCAGGGACCCACACAAGCGCACCCGGGTACGCGCATGAGTGTGAAACCCGACGGGAGGACGGCCAACGTCCCACCCTGACATCTTCTGTTCCATCTGTCCCCTTCCGTTTCAGTCGGTCCTACTTACAAACGCTGCTCACAGCCTCTACTCTGACTTCATGACCTACTAACTGTGACCCCGGTTTTAGACCCTGTGCTAGAATTTTACATGGCAGCATGATGCCTGCATCGCCTCTTGAAGGCCAAAACAATTCCACATAAAATACTTCCACGATGTATGAAGCACCTCCGTGGACGAAGAGAACAGCAGGTCCCCCTGAGCTGGTTCTCACCTCCGGGTCACAGGCAGGGAACTCCAACGTCCATTTCCCTGGCCGTCTGCGGGAGAGAAGGCAGAGCCCAGAATCTTCCCGAGGTAGGAAGCGCACAGAGACCCCCCCCACAAGGACTGAATCTCCGCGTGGATCCCCGCCACGGGCCCACGCGGGCAGAGGTCCGCGTGGGAGACGGTGCTCGAGGAGGACAGCATCTTCTAAGTGTCCCACACAAAGATCCACTCTGATCGGGATTAACAAACCGCACCATGAAAAAAAAAAAAAAAAAATTTAAAAAGGGGCGCCTGGGTGGCGCAGTCGGTTGAGCGTCCGACTTCAGCCAGGTCACGATCTCGCGGTCCGTGAGTTCGAGCCCCGCGTCGGGCTCTGGGCTGATGGCTCGGAGCCTGGAGCCTGTTTCCGATTCTGTGTCTCCCTCTCTCTCTGCCCCTCCCCCGTTCATGCTCTGTCTCTCTCTGTCTCAAAAATAAATAAACGTTAAAAAATAATTAAAAAAAAAAATAAGATTCGGGGCGCCTGGGTGGCGCAGTCGGTTAAGCGTCCGACTTCAGCCAGGTCACGATCTCGCGGTCCGGGAGTTCGAGCCCCGCGTCGGGCTCTGGGCTGATGGCTTAGAGCCTGGAGCCTGTTTCCGATTCTGTGTCTCCCTCTCTCTCTGCCCCTCCCCCGTTCATGCTCTGTCTCTCTCTGTCCCAAAAATAAATAAACGTTGAAAAAAAAAAAATTAAAAAAAAAAAAAACAAACCGCACCATGAAGTTTTGGGGTGCTGAGCGCTGGTGGAGCCGACGGCCAAGAAAGAACTCTCAAGACGTCTTTGGTGCAAAAAGGTGATTTTAGTAAAGCACGGGGACAGGACCTGTGGGCAGGAGGAGCTGCGCTGGGTTCGCGACGGGTAACTGATCATCCACCCTCAGGTTGGGAGGGGGGCAGGGATGGAGTAAGTCTCTAAGGAATTCTGGAAGCAAGGTGGCCAGGACCCTCAGGGCTGAGCTGTGTGAGGAAAAGACCACGTATTTCTGTGCAGTCAAACCTCAGTCGTGAGACCCTTCAGATGCATCTCAGGGGGGCATAAGCCTCCCGTGCAATTGCCAGCAGGCACTTGGGGGTTGAAGACAAAGGAAGTTTGCAAATGAATTTTGATGTGTTTAAGGAGACTCACAGGATCCTGGGAGCTCAGGACAGCGTTAAGCCAAGATTCCCTTTCGCCCCCAGCCAAGTGTCATCATTGAGGCAGCTGAGCTCCTAGAGGGAGGTCACTCTGCCCGTTTCAAGGACCTGTCAGTGGGCTGCAGGCAGTAAGTGATACATTTAATACCTGACAGACAAAGCTGAAGAGAAGGAGGGCTCAGTAGCTGCAAGTTCTAGAAAAATAAATCAAACCAGATGCATCGAGAGAGACAGAGAGGCCAGCTCTTGGGGAGGTCGGGGGTTTGAAGGCAGAGTGAAGCCACGTAACTGGATTTAACCGGAGCCCCCGAAAGAGAACAAAAGACAGACAACAGGACAGAGACGATGTTTTAAACGATACTGGCCGACAAATGTTAAAAGTATAGAAGATTAAAGATACCTCCGACTCAAGGCCAATTGATTCCAATCAATAAATTTGAAGAGGGCCTGTGCAGTGGGACAGCACAGGGACAGTGCAGACGTGCAGAGACACAGGAGGCATTCTGCAGGAACCGCATTCGGCCTAAGAGCTGACCTGCCAGTGTGGCCAGGACTCGGGGAGACGGCCGACTGGAGCCCACATCGCACAGGTGAAATAACTCCGGGGTCTACACCCGCAAGTAGCATCTTTCGGCAACAAGAGCGAAACACACTTTTCAAAACCCAAACCCGGGGGTCGGCTGCATCCACAGACCGTCACTAACAGGAAGTAAGTGTGCAGTTCGCACAGAAGACAGCGTTGCCAGAAGGAAGATCTCCACTGGAGAGAGGAAAAGGCGTAGACGAGTTGGCAAATAGGAGATGAACAATTAGCCGTGCAAAATATAGTAACGCCTCAGGTGTTACCAGAAATATGTATGTAACAGTTGGGGCACATGAGTCAGAGAGGTGATCAGAACGTCCGGGGGTCCCCGTCGTGCATGGAGAAAGTTGAGGAGACTAATTTCATAATTTGATGAATTAAGTGGAGGAGTGACATTTATAGACGAATCACTGAGGTAACAGAAAGCGTGTGCGTTGCCCAAACCGTCCGAGAAAAACTGAAGGAAAAAAAAGTGTCAAGGCAGAATAAAGTGAAGAAGGAAGGTAAAAATAGCAAATAAAGATTTCTTACAAATGCAAGTGTCCAATTCTGACCGAGCAATTCTGCTGCTAAGCAGTGGAAATAAATGTCCATGAAAAAGACTTGCCTGTACATGGTCACAGCTACGCAATTTATGATACGTAATTGTCGGTGCGATGCAGACGTCTATCAACAGCAGAACAGACAGCGGTAAATCTCAGAGTATCGAGTGTTGACAAGGATGTGGAGAAACGGGAAGTATTAATACACCACTGGTGGGAGAAGGTCGGAGTGATCAGTTTGGAAAATAACCGTCCTTGTCAGATAAAGTGAATCTGAGCCAAATTTGTGTTCAGGCAATTCCGCGGCCAGGCTGAACCTCTGACACGTGGCGTGCTGTGCGCGTCAGGAAAACACGGACAAAGCTCCAGGCGTCCTGTCCGCAAAAGCAGAAAACCAGAAAACTGGGAGTGACCCACGTGTCCCTCAATCATTAAGTCAATAAATAAAATATGTTCATACGTTCGTGCAACGGAACATCAATGAATACGAACGCGTTTCAGGGGCAGGAATCAATGTCAGTGACTGGCAGGAGTGACGTCAGCAAGCTTCGGAAATGAATCCTCCTCCTATAAAATGAGGCTGTTCCATAAAATTCAAAACCATGCAGAAGTATGTCCCACATTGTTCTAACTGTAGGAGCAAAGTGAGGACAGAGATTCAGAAGAGCACGGGGGCAAATGCAAACGGTGCACGGCACCCTTGGCGCGGCTGACGGGGCGGGAGGCAGTGGGCGTGTCCAGGGGGGCCCTAGAGGCGACGCCGCGTCTTAAACGAGACGAGACGAGGTCGCGTGGGGGTCAGCACCTTGCTCTGGGCACTTGACATGTTTGGTAAGTGCTCGAAATTCCCGAAAACGAGTTCCAGAGGGTCTGCTCTACGCGGTTACCCCCTTTCCTCGTCAGCGATGCCCCTACTTGCTGAGCAAAGGATTGACCAGCACATCTCCCGAAACCCACATGGACGCCGGCAGTGATCCTGCCCGTCCTGGGGCCGCCGAGAAGGGAGAAGAGGCACTTGTAAAATCGAGACACTTTCCTGAGAGCCTGGCCTCCGCACCCCTCCCGGCCCCGAGGTCCTGCTGGGTGACGTTCGGTCCTGTCCTGGACTCTGAGACTCTGGGGAGGGGGTGCGGAGGGAGGGGCGTCATCTAGGGGGAGATGGGTGGCGGGGGAGGTAGGGAGCCAGGAGGGAAGCTCGTCCGGACGGGGTTCGCCAAAGATTCAGATGGAAATTCTCCGTCATTGGCATCCGTGCAAAAATTCATATTCAAGCCTTCCTTGATCTGCCTTTAACTGTAAGGTTTTACCGCGCTGGAGAGAGAGGTGGGGGGAGAGAGAGAGAGAGAGAGAGAGAGAGAGAGAGAGAGACCAGCTACATTGTGTTATCTCCTCAGGGCCTTGGAGTAAAATATCTACTTGTTTCGGATTTGCGTTAACAAGGCAGGTGCTGACGTCCACGTGTGCCACGTGTGAAGGGCACGTGGTCACCAACACGCCTGTCCACAGGGCCCACGCCACCTTTTGGCATCGGAGACGCCGTCTCAGAGCCCCGGTGCCGACCCAGGCGCCCTTCCGGCCCCTCGGGGACGCTGCCTCCGGCTTCGGTCAGGAGGGAGTCTTCTGTTGTGTCCACAGGGACACAGGCTCAGACGTCTGGCACGTTCCTCCTCCACACTGCCTGCTGGTGTGCAAACACATGCCCCGGTTTGTAGACCGAGAGCATCGCCACACTCACACACACGTATTCAGCACAGGCACGCGTGTGCACCCGCGTTGCAAAACTGCAGCCCGTCTGCCCGGGTCCATCTGTTCACGGGCACAGACCCCCCGAGGGCTCCCGTCCCCTCGGTCCCCAGGCCCCCAGTGTCCTGCCAGGCCTCCGTCCACGCTCCCCGAGGGGCCACGTCACCTCCTACAGGCCTGTGGGGGGGAACTTTGTGGTTTTCTTTTTTTTTTTTTTTTTTTTTATTTATTTATTTTTTTTTTTTTCAACGTTTATTTATTTTTGGGACAGAGAGAGACAGAGCATGAACGGGGGAGGGGCAGAGAGAGAGGGAGACACAGAATCGGAAACAGGCTCCAGGCTCCGAGCCATCAGCCCAGAGCCTGACGCGGGGCTCAAACTCACGGACCGCGAGATCGTGACCTGGCTGAAGTCGGACGCTTAACTGACTGCGCCACCCAGGCGCCCCATGTGGTTTTCAAGGTTCTGATTCGTTCAGGGAGAAGCTCTCAGTCGGGTTTGTGGGGTTCCGCTCACATCCCTGTTATGGGTGGAATCGTGTCCCTCAGAGAGATACACCCGAGGCCGAGGCGAGTGTGGCCGCATTGGGGAAATAGGGTCTTTGCAGGAGTGACGGAGTGAAGCGACGTCACGAGGCTGGACGCTCAGGGAGTACGACTGGTGTCCTTCTGAAAAGAGGAAATGCGGGCACACACAGGTGCAGACGGGGGCAGACGCTAGGGACGCCTGGAGCCCCAGGAGCTGGACGAGGCCAGGAGGGCCCTCCCTGGAGCCTCCAGAGCGAGCACAGCCCTGCCCCCACCTCAACTTCAGACTCCGGCTCTAGGACTGAAAGGATGAATTTCTGAGGTTTAAGCAGCCCGGTCTGTGGTCATCTGTCACGGCCGCCCCAGGACACGGGGAGGGGGGAAACCCACTTCAGGGAGGGGGCCCCCGGGGTCTCAGGGCCAACCCGGCCTCCACCACGTTGGCCCCGCTGGTTACTTCCTCCTTGAGGCAAAAGGGACACTGTCTCTGGTCACAGTGGATATAAAGCTTTTCTCTTTTAAATAAAAACATCCATAGTTTTAAAAGAAAGTTGGTTTCAAGAAAGTGGCACCAGGAGGGCCTCAGCCCGTGGGTGGTGGGTAGCAGGTCTGCTCAGGCCCCTGGGCCCGTGGCTCACGGGTCAGTGGGCTCCCGTGGGAGAGGGAGGGCCCCACACCTCCCTCAGCTAGAAAGTGCCCTGTGTGTGCGTCCTGCTGCCATCGAGAGCTCTCGAGGCTGCCCAGGAGGGGACGGGGTGCCGGGTGAGGCCAGCGGGGGACAGAGGCCCAAGGCCCTATTTTATTACCCAGAGGCCATGGGGAGCAGAAGGTCCCTCTGGTTTCCCACCTGCCCTTTGTCCTGGTTGTGCAGGTTTGACCCGACCTCTGAGGGAAAACATCCGACCATGATCACAAAGGTGGACATAAAGAGACAGAGAACAAGAAAGAGGGACACAGGGACAGAGAGGCAGCACAGGAGGCAGCGGGAACCGGCCCACGTCTGAGGGGCCGGCTCTGTGGGGGAGCCTCAGAGGGGTCCTGAGATGTGCAGGAAGGAGAACGCCCGCCTCCTCCAGGAAATCCCGACGCGGAAAGTAGCAGGACCCCAGCACCCGAGCCCACACCCACCCGGGAATCGGATCCCCAGCGTCCTGCCCCCGAGGTGATGGCAGGCACGGTCATGGCTCCAGGGACACCTCCCCAGTCAATCTGCTTCCCTCCACTCCTTGGGGACTTGCCCTCCGAGGGGGACGCATCTCAGACCAGCCGTGAGCCGGGCCACAGGGCTCTGCTCAGGGACAGTGGCCTTGTGGCCGTCTCTCTCCCGCCCACGTCCTCAGGCAGCTTTCCGCGTGGCCCTGGGGTCTTAGCAAATTCAGGGCCAGCAGCCCCTCTGTGTTCAGCCAGTCCAGCCCCAGGTAGAGCCCCTGCGTCACGACCCCCGACAGACACTGCATCCGTGAGCCCAGGGCCCTCGGGACCCCCTGAGTGACACTCACAATGGTGACTGGCCCTCACCTGTGAGTCTGTGTGGGGCTCCTGGGCCCATCGAGGCAGGACGGGCTGCAGAGGCTCTGTGGGGCTGGACACGGAACGTCCCTGTGTCACAGGAGCAGGTGGCTTCTGCCCCGGTGCCCACACCCCTCCCTCAGCACCGCCGAAACCCCGTGAGGACTGCACAGAGACTGGAGCGTGGGCAGCAGGACGGGGGCGGGGGGTGACGCCACACACAGGGGACACGCTGGGGCACCAAGGACAGACAGCCTGATGATGCCACACGTGCGGGATGGCTGACTCCAGCAGGCGCCGCGACCCCCCATCCCACTGCTTCAGCCCCGGGCTGCATGGGGTGCCGCTGGTGGGAGCTCGCCCTGGACAGGGAGGGCCACGGGGAGACCTCTCCCAAATGTCCACCCACCCCGGGGTCACGCAGGCCGCGGCCAGAGGTTACCGGGGTGGGGCATGACCAGCTCTCCACACTCGTGCATGGAGGACCACCCTCTCTGGGGGCACTGCCCTGGTCCAGCGGGCAGCCTGGGGCCTCTCTGCACGCAGGCCGTGGGGACCTCCAAGGAGCCGGGGGACGGACCTCCCTCAGCAGACAATAAGCCACAGCTCATGTGTCAAGAGAGCATTCCTGCAGGGAACAGAGACAGACAACAGGATCACGGAAGCCCTTGTCTGTCTCACCCGAGACAGAGGACGCCCCCGCGCCCGGCCCGGCCGCCCTCCCGCGCAGCCAGGAACCCGTCCCCGTGGCGGCCCTGCACGGTCCGACTTTCATTCTTCCTAACTCTTCTCCACTGAGCTCAGTTAATTACACGCCGAGTTCACACTCCGTCATTTGGATCTGCCCCCACCTCCTGCAGCAGCCCAGTAATTAGACTCCGGCGTTCAGGCACAGCAGAGCGTGACCGGGTCCCTGGGCACCGGCCGCCCGCAGACGGCAGGCGGTGGCCGCGAGGCCTGAGGACCAGCGTCCGGCCCGGGCGTCGGGCCCACCGCCAGGTCCAAGCCTGGAAAGCGTTGCGGAGACAGAGTCCCCCCGCCAACTAATTAGCAATTAAAAACTTTATTTATAAAGGCAGCTGGTGGACGTACATCTTGTTAAAATGCAAAGTGTTATTTCCAGACCAGTTTTCAATAAGAAACAAACAGAAATGTGGGAGACTGACAGTGCGCGGTGCGAGAACGTCTTCAAAAACAATTTGCTGAATATTAATGAACTCAAAATGTCATTTCTGGTCCAATTACTAGAAGTAATTAGTTTTTTTTTAATTATGGAGGAAGTGGAATTTTAATAAGGTCAATTTTACAATTACAGTTTAAAAAATACTAATTGTATTGTCATCACATCTGATATAATAAATGACATTAACTTGCTAACATCTGTTGATTTTAATGTAAATAAAGCAAAACTACCAGTGGGTTGTGTTTTCTGGGGAGTGACAGGTGCGGGCGGCCCCAGGGTCACGGGGGGCGTAACCTGGAAGGCGTGGGACTTTGCTTGCTGAACGGGCTCACCTGTGGCCACGTGGCAAGGGCCTGTTCGTGGCTGGGCTGACACGCCGTGGACACAGACTTGACAAACACCCGTCCAGATCCGAGCCTCCACCAGCCTGGAGGGACGGTCCAGGACCGGAGGTACGCGTCCCAGCTTCCTGTCGGTCACCGAGCACAGGCTGACCCCCCCCACCAGACCCCAGCCCGGGGGGAGCCCACACACTGCCTCCATCCAGGGCCCTGAATCCTGTCCGTGATTCCCGGGGCCCAGGCGGGACCCCCATGCACCCCCGTGCCCTGGGCCCAGCTGTCGGGACGCCGCTGCCCCGGGACTGCCCTCCCAGCCCACACCGATCTACAGACTTGGAGGAAGGCGTGCCCGCCCAGAACCATCTCCATCCTGGCCCCTGCCCACCCACTCCCACCCCCACACGGCCACAGGACGACCCTAAGGGGCCTCGCCTGCGATCCCACGGAGCAGCCCTGAACTGGCTCGTGACCCTGCCCGTGGTCATCGCGGCCCTGGCCCCCAGCCCCCCCCCCCCCGCTTCCCCGAGCCCAGCAGAGCACACTTAGGAGGGGCTGGCGGTGACCGCGTGCGGGTGAAGGTCACAAGGCCCCTTCCGGCCACCGTGTGGAGCTCAGCTCACTGGAAATGGACGGTGGCAAACTGCCAAATGGGGCGGGAAGGCCACGCATCCTGCCCTCCGCTCCCTTCTGCAACGACCTTGGCAGAGCGGCACACGGGAAACCGTGCTGGAATGAACAACGCCGGAGAGCCCTGGGAGGGGTGGGCGGGCGTCCCCGGGGCTGCAGGCGCTCACACAGGGTCACCCTCTCGTCCACAGCCACACGGACGGTGCGCGAGCAAAGCCGGCCCCTGACCCCGGGCCATTTCCTCCGCCGTGTGTGGACTGTCCTCTCACAGAAGGATTCCTCTGAGGCTAATAAAATTCAGGATAAAAACTTGCTGCCAGGTACAAGCCTCCCAAGAGCCCCAGCGGCCTTCTGCCCGCAGCCCTGTGCTCCCCGCCCGGTGAGGCCACTTCCCTGCGAGGGAACAGCTTGCGGTCGTTAAAATGGTTTGTGGGCGTTTGTTACCTCCCCGGAATGTCTCGTTGAATTTTAATTACCCGGATTAAGATCTATTGATATCATTATTGAGATATATAAAAGTTTTATTTAAACATGGACATCCCAGAAGCGAATACTCCCGGGACAGCAGGACGGCAGACGACTTTGCTGCCTCCTACGCGGAGCCCGTGGGCCAAGGACACTCGCTGGAGAGTGAGGGGGACCTTGGAAGCCCCTGTGGGGGGCGCCTGCCAGGGAGGAGGTCCCCGGATGGGCCCCATGGCTCCCAGCTTCCCAACACACGCCCACACTGGGTCAGCTCTGACCCCCTTTATTCCCGTCTTCCACACCACAGGCTTGGGAAGAGACACAGCCAGGAAGATCTCGGGTGTTCATCCCTCCCGCACGCACACGCCCGCACACACCCCTCCACCGGGGGCTCCTCACCCCGTGTCCTCACCTGATGCACAGCGGGGGCAGGTGCTGGGAGCAGTGCCCCCGTGTGCCGCCTGCTGGGGGGCCTTAGCCCTTCCCGAAGGCAAGTGGGATGCAGAGGCGGGGAGGGTGACAAGGGACCGTCAGATGACCCACCTCCCACAACCACAAAGACCGTCCGAAAACTCGGCCTCAGCGGGAAAAGCCAAAGCGAGAAGCGTGTGGGGAGAAGTTTCGGAAAGGTACTATGACTCAGGTTGGGAGGGCGTTAGCCAGGTGACACCGAGCGTAAAGCACGGGGCAAAGACCAGTAGTGTGAACGCACGACACTTACATTTCCAGTGTGAACGAAGACAATTTGCATGAAGTGAGACAAACCTCAGAGGAAGACAGTTTTCATTTGTATCCACACGAAAGGCACAGTAACGCTGATGTAACAAGAAACCCTACAACTGATACGAAAGCACAGCTGGCTGGAAGGAAAGGTTCTCGGAGAGCAGGACACCAGGCGTGCAGAAGGAGGCTGAAATTCAACGCCAATCGGACTCGGGCTAGAGGTCCTGGCGTGAGGTGCTGCTGACTCAGGTCCTGGCCGCCCCCCCCCCCCCCCCCCCCCCCCGGCTCCAGCCCCGCTTTGGGTGTGACATCGGTGAGTCCTGTACTCTAGGGCTGGAGGCGTGTTTCCCTACGACTCAGCGACTTATTTCAAGGCCAACGTCGTAAAGAAATCCCCGTGTCTATGTCTGAAGAGGGTCATCCAGGAATCTCTATCTCCTCACTGTTTGTAAGGGAAACTCCAAAATAACCCGGCACAGTTATTAACTCCCAGAGAGTCCTTCAGCCGGGGGTCTGAGGCGCAGGAGCGACCTCAGTGTCGCGGGGAGAATTAATCACTTGGTTAAATGGGAGTCCGTACGGATAAACCCCGGACCTTCCTACCGAGTGGAAAACGCACGCACACTATGAAATTTGTTAAATGCACATAAACGTTCCAGAATGCAAAATATTTTTTAAAATTCTGGCAAGTCCCCAAAGGGGAGATGGAAATTACTAAACATTGCCTTCAGGACAGTGACTCTCTGGGGAAAAAAGAAGGGAAATCAGGCCACACGGTGCATATTTATTATCTATTTTTGTGCAGCAAATACCTGCAAACCTAGTGCCTGGAAACATCTCGCTTTATTATGTCACGGATTCTGCGGGGCAGGAGTCTGGGCGCAGCTGGGCCCCCCTCGGGCCACAGTCCGTCCGTGGCCAGGCTGGGCCGTACCTGGGGGCTCGGCTGTGGGAGGAGCCCCCCCCCCTTTGTCTGTAGGGCCCAGGGCTGGAGCCACCAGATGGGGCCGAAGTGTGACAGCTCTCCGGGGACGGGCTTGTGGGGCCCAGACCCAGGCTCCCCTCCCCTGGCCGCTGGGCCGCCGGCTTCCGCAGGAGCCGTGAGCACAGGGAGGCTGGTTTCCGGGAGGTGGAGGAGACGGGGCAGATGCAGCACAAGCTGAAACCCTCGAGGCTCGCCCAGCAGTGCTCGGTGCCGGTGTCCGTGTTATTCTATTCCTACCGGCATTCATCTTTCTTCAATAAACGTTTTCCAAACATTTGCACGCCTTTGGTTAATTTCCAGTGTTCTGAAAGTTGATTGTTTTTTGCTTTTTCTTTCCTTCCTTCTTTTTTTTTGCCAGTGTTCTCAGTGCTTTTAGGAGTGGATTTTCCGAGGCCCCTACTCCCTACTCCACCATCCGGAAGTCTTGCCCTCTGAATTGTCACTCAGACACTAACGGGGAGCCAGCCCACCTCCCTGACCTCCAGTAATGTGTGTCCCCTTAGGCACCCAGGGAGGGCGTGGGCCCTAAGTGTGTTACATGCATACACACCCAGGGTGGGGGAGGGATCGATTTTAAGCGATCAGCTCATGCGATTGTGGGACGGGCACATTCATGTTTGAAAGTGTAGGACACACACTTCCTTGTGGGACGTACAGGGCAGGCAGGCAGCCCAGAAATTCAGGCTGGTTTCTTTGTTGCAGTCCTGAGGACAGACAATTCCTTCTTTGTCCCTGCCTTTAAGCCTTCGACTGATTGGACGAGGCCCACCCACATTATGGAGGCTAACCTGCATACACAAAGCTAATTGATTTTAAATGTTGTCACATCCACCAAACACCTTCACAGCAACGTCTAGGCTGGTGTTTGACCAAACAGCTGGGCGCCGTGGCCACGTTGACACGTAAGTCTGCACATTTTCTTACTTGCCTCAAGACTGGAATAAAGTCTGGGCAGGAGGCCTGGATCCAGGCAGGGGAACTGACCGCGACTTCCTTGAGGCTCAGGTCACCGGGCTCGGCTCTGGGCCCTGACCCCGGGACAAGTGCTGAGGGCGGCCTTGGTCTCCTGGCCCTTCCTGGGGGCAAAGGACTCTAGAAGTTTCTATTTCTCTGTCTCTTTCTGTGTGGCTCAACAACAACACAGGCCACCCTGTCAGCCTGGTAGGATGGAACGGAATGTATGGAAGCCGCACGGGACAGAACAGAAAGCCCTCCCTCCCCACGGAGAAAAGGCAAAGGGAAACCCCGAGGTCCATTCCGTGCTTTTATGGAGCGGGGCGGACAGGGTGAGAGGCCCGGACCGCAGGGAGGAGGCCCTTCCGCCGGCCCCCAGCCCACCCTGCAGAGCGGGCCGGGCGGCCGGAGCGGGTGCCGACGTGGGTTTAGGGCAACCTCCAGGCAGCACTGGCCGGGCAGGCGGCTTGGGGACAGGAAGCGCTGCTCGGCCTGCGTGGGTGGGGGAACATTCGCAAGAGACGGAGAAAGGAAGGTGGGCTCAGAGTTTCTTCACTCGTTTCTTCTGACATCATTTCTGGCCCAAAAACACAAAACCCAGGGGCTCCCTGGACACAGAGGCTCTGCACACACGGATACACTCGGGCACCCTCACACCTGTGCACGCACGCACACACACACACACACACTCACACACTCACACACGGCAGCCTCTGACGGGAGCCCGCCGCCTTGCACGCCCCTTCCTCTCGTCCCCGACGCCGCTTTGCTCCCGGCCCTCGCGGAAGAAGGGCGTCCTCGCTGCTTGTGCTGCTGATGATGTCAGTGAGCCTCACGCTACCCCGGACTCAGAGGCCCCCACCTGCTTCAGGAACAGACAGAGCAGAGGCCACGGGCCTCAGAGGACGCCCTCCCCCCTCCCCTCCCCCCGCGAATACCTGCTGAGCACTTAAAACCCAGGAGGGCAGACCTCAAACTAAGGTTTTCACCACAAAAACGGAAACATAAAGAGGGGTGCAGAAATCTTTTGGGGCGGATAGATTACGTCTGTCACCTTGATCGTGGTGAACATGTGCAACCTTCTGTGTGCTAAGCGTGCCCCGGTAAAGCCGAAAAGTGTCCAGAAACCACATGTGGGTGCTGCCACGGCAATGGCACAGGTCTGGGCCCTGGGAAAGCCGTGGGTTCGCGACCGGACTGCTGTTGGGACTGGGCTGCGGCCCCGAGAGCCAGATGCGTCCTGTAAGCCAGCCCGCCACCGCGGCGTTCACGGCGGACCCGGCATCAGACACACACGCAGGCGACACCTGCTGACAGCAGGTCGTCAATTCTGCCCATTTTCCCGGTTTCCGTTTCCCACTTTCCTGTCACAGGGAAGCGCCTACATCACCCCCCGAACGGCCCTCCCTCCGCCCCGATGCCGGAGACCCCGCGCGGCTCTCAAAACGTCAGCGCTCGCGTCCTGATGAGCCAAATAAAAGCCAGAAGTTCAGGACGCGGATCCGCCTCCCGGAGGACCGATGAGCTTTCAGATTTACGTTTCTTTCCACAGACGCGTTTTTCCTTCTCTCCCGACCTGGGGGTTAGAACGTACGTGGCAGCGACCGGCGGGACGCACGGCGACAATCCCTCACGGTTTCTCCAGGCCGCGCGCAGTAGGACCAGAGTCAGGAACGAAACGACTCGGGGCGCGTGCGTGTCTAAGTTTAAAGATGGGGGCGTTTGCAATGATTCACCTGCTCTGGGGTCTGTGGCCCCCAGGACACTTGGACGCTCGCGTGTGTGCACACAGACGCGCACACGTGACACGCGCAGACACGTGCACATCTGCAGGTCGGCAAGGTGACTGCTGGACCTCGGCGTGTAGGCCCAGACCATTCGGGAACGTTCTGTGGCTGTGTGTTCTGTGCGGCGAACTTACAGGAAAAGTCACAGAAACGCTAGCCTGGAGGAGACCGTCCCACCTCGGCCCGGAGGAGGGGCCTCCCCGGGGCGGGAGCAGGACGGCCCCACAAGGCCGGAGCCCGTCCACCCGCACAGCGAGGCCCCCCCACCTGGGCCGCACCTGCAGCCACACCGTGCACTGCACGCTGATGGGCCACTATGCTGGCACGCAAAGCGCTCAGCGCTGTGCTGGGAAGGCCGCCCTCCCCCGCACCCCAGCCCACCCTGGCTGCAGCTCTCCCTGCCGGCCCTGACATGGGGGCACCGAGAAGGGGCCCTCAGCTTGGCCACAGCACCCCTGTCCTGCTGTGCTGGGAACACGGGTGGCACTTGGGTCTCTCACAGCCCCGTGGCGCATGTCCAGTCGTGTTAGCACCTGGGGCGAGAGGTCAAGCATGGCAGGCACCCCCGCTGTGCCCACAGCCAGACCATAGTGTCCTCTGCACGGTGTCCTCGACAGTTGTCCCGTGGGGTGTCCCCTGCGTGGGGTGTCCTCTGTCCCCTGTGGGGTGTCCCTTGTGGGGTGTCCCCTGCCCCCTGTGGGGTGTCCTCTGTCCCCTGTGGGGTGTCCCCTGTGGGGTGTCCCCTGCCCCCTGTGGGGTGTCCTCTGTCCCCTGTGGGGTGTCCCCTGCCCCCTGTGGGGTGTCCTCTGTCCCTGTGGGGTGTCCTCTCTGGGGTGTCCCCTGCATGGTGTCCCCTCTGTCCCTGTGGGGTGTCCCTTATGGGGTGTCCTCTGTCCCCTGTGGGGTGTCCCCTGTGAGGTGTCCTCTGTCCCCTGTGGGGTGTCCCCTGTGGGGTGTCCTCTGTCCCCCATGGGGTGTCCTCTGTGGGGTGTCCCCTGTGTGGCGTCCTCTGCCCCCGTGAGTGTCTCCTGCACAATGTCCCCCACGAGGCACATGCTGACCTGCTTCCTAACTGGGCAGCCCAGGGAGACAGGAAATGCCAGCATCGCGTGAAGATTTTTTTTACCTGACTTTTATGCCCAAACCCTTCAGTGACACAAGGTGCCCACAGGGAAGGAGGCCACGACACGCATCCGAGGGCACGTTTTCCAGACGCCTCTGGTGGGTCCACGAGGTCCCAGCGGCCGACCCCCAGGGCTCACGTCACACAGGCCTGGACGTGCCGGGAACAGACTTGCTCTGCATCTGGACACGAGGCATCCGGACCCCCCGCGTCTCGACTCCACATTAAAGAGAACGGTGGGCGAAGGCTGTGGCACCATGGCCAGCAGTGACCGGTCTCTCTGAGGGCACGGGCCCCTCCGGTGACGTCCTCGTGCCACAGGCTGGACCGTGTCTGGGGCACGTGGCCCCACCGTCCTTGCTGGGGGCGCATGTGTCCGGAGCCACAGAGTCGAGGGGCACCCAGGGTCGGGAGGAGGCCCAGCCCCCCGTTACACTAGACAAACTGCCCACGGAAGACAACGTTGCTTTCCGGTAACTTCCCCGAGGACCCGGTAGGAACTCATTAGGAAAACGTGAGTCAGCAGGGAGCTGAGAATGGTCCGCGGATAAGGGGTGAGCCGCCCGCCCCGCGCGGATAATCCGGAGCCGGGAAAACTCCCTGTGGAGGTCGCTCTGGCTCTTACGTGGCCTCCGCTCCCCCGTGGACACGACTCTCCTTTGCTCTAAAAAAGGCGTTTTGTATTAACGCCCTGTGAATAGACTGCCGTCCTGTTACCGCCGCGGGCAGAGCGCACGAGGTCAGAGCCGGGAGCTGCTCCAGGATGGGGCTCGACTCCGAGGGAACAAACGTGCCACCTTCACCCAGAACCCGCCTGCGCCCAACGCCAGGCCGGCGGCGACGGGTCTCAACCCCACATTAGCGGTGCCGAACATGCGCCCACCGACGCCACGGGCTCCTCCCGGCCACACTCACATGTGCGCCCGCAGCCCACGGTCGCTGTTGCAACAAGCCAGCTCTTTGGGTTCGGTGTTTCTGTGTCCTGCCTGTCCACATTTATCCGTCACGAGGGCCAGTTGCCACCGACAGAGTCCGACCGAGCCCAGGTCAGCCCAAGGGGTATCGTGCGGGCTCAGAGCAGATCACAGCAGCAGCAGGGCTGGCCTCGGGCCGTCTGGGGGGCAGACGTTCACCCACCTGTGGCAGGTGCCCCTGGGTCCCCATTTCCTCCCAGCGGCACCGGGGCTGCCGGCATCGGCCACGGCCACGGCCACCTGCTCGCTCACTGCGACACGGACCATACCCACACGCTTTTCTCGATATCGGGGACATTATGAGACCGAACTCTGCTGCGCCCAGATCTCCGGCAGTATCTTAATTCACCCACGTGCAGACGCCCTGCTCCCTGAACTGAGGTCGGGCACAGCTGGCCCATCCCCAGAAGGGTCGCAGCACGGCCTCGGGACCCCACCTGCTCGCCACTGCCTCGCCCTGCTAACCCTGAGTGGAGGCTTGCCCGTTCAAGGACAGGGGACAGGGGGGGTGGGGGACCCGGCCTGGCAGCAGCCCCCAGGTGGGGACCCCCCAGGGAGGCCAACAGGCGGGAGGTGGGGGTGAACGTCTGCCGGCCCTGGGGGCTTGGGGTCGTTACGGGAGGCGAGGGGCTCCTGCTGGGGTGTCTGGGGAGTCTCCCATCACACTCGGGGGAAGCGAAGACCGCCAGGAACTCCAAAACGGCAGGTCAGGTGGAGCAAGGGAACTCAGGTTAATTTTCACACGATCGTCTCCGCTCGCAGACAAACCACAGAAACCAGAGGGAAGGAAAACAGCCTAGAAGCCTATGGCTGATCCCCTAGTTACGCAGTAAAAACAGATTTTCTCAGCCGAGAAGGTCGACGCAGCCAGAGGCAGGTGGCTGAGGACGCCGTGCGCCGTGGCCCCGGTGACAGCGGCAGGCGTGCCCCTCATGACCGAGAAGCCGCGCACCAGAGACCGGCCTCTGGCCACACGCGGCGCCCCACTGGCCACGGAGCCCGGCCACACGTGTTCGGGTGCTCCTGGTGAAGCAGGGCAATGGGGGCGGGGACACGGTGGGGGCCCTCCAGCGCTGCTTTAGGGCCGAGTCCCCGCAGCATCTCGGAAATAAGACGTTCGAGCCGACTCCGAAGATCCCCTGGACCCCAAGGGAAGCGGGACGGGAAGGTCTGTCTAAGGCACGGCCGTAACTTAAGACAGTTTCCAAATCCCCTCACAGACGAAACACAGGAAATTCTCTAAACCTTCAAGGATAGTTTTCCCTGGACGGTGACTCCTGCCTCCCCTGCCCATATTTTTTGTTCAGTTTAGAATTTTACTTAATAAGCATTTTTAACGGTTCTAATTTAAAAATTACTTAGTCAGAAATGTTTATCTCTAGTGACAGGCCATAAATCAGTGTCATTTTATAATTAAACGTCATCAGGCGTGACCATGTGGGCGCCTCTCGCCCATCACAGGAAGGACAGAAGCACGCCTGAGACAGCGGTCAGACCTTGACACAGCTGGCCACGACGTCCACCCACAGACCATGGCCACAGAGCCTCCACGAGGGTGAATATGACGAAAACTTATCTAATTCCATGGCGATAAAGCTTCTGGTAAGAGCACATTATAAAAGCAAGTGGAGGTCAGGGACCCACCTGGGGACCCACGGCCACGGCCACGGCCACGGCTGGGAGAGCCCCCTGCCATCCACAGCTTACGGCCAACCCCAGAGCTTCCCAGACATGACAGCGGACAGAGATGCCGTGGGTTCCTACCCGGATATTAAAATTGGACGTACATACCCGTAGACCAGCCGCCATAGTAGACATCATCCAGCGGAGGGAGCGCGAAACAGACCTCGGGGACGGAGAAAAAGCCCTAGGTCACAGCTGGAATCGCGCTCCAGGAGAAACGCAAGTCTGATCGACGCGGCTTTTTGACGGGCCAATCACCTCGCAAACTGACAATGAAGCCAATGAGTTCAAGGGGCCGATGCGGGTGACCGGCTCACTGCCAGCAGGGATTGGAAGGCAGGAGTGGAGGTCACGGAAGGCCACCAGCAGGCGGGGCCTGACGCTGGGTCCCCGGTGCCCGGGGACCCGGCGGTGATGCAGGGAGGCCCGGACGAGCCGGGAGGACGGAGCCCTCCCCCCAGCACGGCCTCGTGGGGCTCAGCACATCACACCGGGCAGCCCGGGGGCGAGGTGCCCGCCCCCCAGGACTGACTGCCCCCGAGCCCCAGGCTGGCCCTCGGCGCCCACCGAAGCCGGTCACTGGTCCCGGTCCCGCTCAGCTTCGTGCAGGTGTTGGAGGGTGGACGTTGTTGGTGGAGCCTCGTGGCGCTCCTCTCCCTCCCCGTCAGCAGCTTCCGCAGCCTGTGCTTGGCTTCCGACCACGGACCACAGACCACGGCTCCAACCAGCGGGAGGTACTGTCTCCGGGTCCCGGAGGCTGGACGTGTGGGATCCAGGAGCGGGCGGGCTGGTCCCTCCTGAGGCCTCCTCCTTGGCGTGTGGGTGCCGGCCCTCCCGTGTCCTCACCTGGTCTTCCTCTGTGTGTGGGAACCCCAGGGTCTCTTCCTACGAGGACACGGGTCCTGTCGGTTAGGGCCCGCCCCCTGACCTCTGTCACCTTAATTACCTCTTCAAGCCCCCTCTGGGGAGGAGGAATCCCGCTGAGGACCGCCGGAACCTGCCTCCGGGGTCCACAGAGGAACCCGATCCCGGCGCACACGCGCGAGGACGGTCAGGCCGCCTGAGGTGACGCTCGGAAACGGACGAGAGCTGGGCTGCGCCTCGAAACCCCCAGGAGCCTGGATGCCTCTTCGCACCCTGGCTGGCAGTTTCCACCCTTGCGTTCCCAGAGGAGAGCCGTGTTTGGCGTGGATCCCGCTCCCGGCTGGTGTTGAAGGAGCACAGACAGGGCGCCTGGGGGGGGGGGGGCGAGTCGGTCCTCCAGATCCCGCAGCCACCGCGAGGGCTCCTCTCTGCAGCTCCCCGAACGCCCCTTCTCTGTCTGACCGCTCACGGCTGCGGAACGGGAGCGTTTGCTGTTCGCTTTCCCTTCCAACCTGCTGTCAGTTTTATCCCGTCCTCGTGACAAAATACGCGATCAATAAATGGAGCCTGCGGAAAGCCCTGCCCAAACCAGACACGAGAAGGAGACCTCTGGGTTTGCAGCGAGTCAGACGCAAAGGGAGCCAACGTTCCTTCCCCTTCCCCCTGCGGGTCCTGACCTGCGAGGTCTGGGCGCCCACGCACAGGCACGGCACTGGGTCTGCTCGGCACGAAGGGTGCGTGTCTCACCGTCGAGGGGGCCCCGGGGATGTAACGCCCTCTCTGTGGGTCTCCTTTCCCGCCTGGGCAACGGGATTATGCACACGCCTGTCCTGAGCCCTCAAGGTTGTCCAGGTCATGGGCTCACGGAGGCCTTTTAGGGGGTGCCCGGGGAGGGGCCGGCGAGGCAGGCAGGGGGCAGACGCAGTGGAGAGGCGGCTGGTGGGGGGCAGCCCTGCGTCCCCCCCCCCAGCAGGCTCAGCCAGGGAGCCCTCTCCCTGCAGATCACCTGGCAAAGCAGCAGGTATGGGAGGGAGAGCGAGAGTTGCCCGGAGTCTGCACGTTATCCGTGACTGCTTCGGACAGGCGCGCTGCCCTCCAGGGTCTGGGGGGTGGGTGTAGCCACCTGCCCGTCCGCATCCACCCCTCCCCCGTGCCCTGCACCGTCCAGGTGAGCCGGGAGCGAGCTCAGGCCCCACCTCAGCCTGGAGGGGCATGATGGCTGCCACTGCTCCGGCCATCACATCCAGGTGCAGCAGCACCCAGAGATTAACGGTCTCCGGGAAGGGAGATCGTCCAGAATCCCTGGGGTCTGTGTCCTCCCTGCGGTCAGTGTCCCTCGTGCGCCGTTGGTCAGAGTGGGACACGTGCCCACCTGTGCCAGCCCCGGTGAGAGGAAATCGGGCCCCACGCTGTGGCGGCGGGGGGAGGGGTCTGGCTCCCCCCGACACGGCCAGGTCCCGTGGGAAGAGGCTCGGTGGACCCTCAGTGGGAGAGTAGGCATCGTACCCTCCACGAGCCTCTGTTCAATCACTCGTGGTCAAAACCAGGCCTCAGGCTTAGGCGATCTGCCCAAGGCAGAAGGCAAGGTCTGCGGGGACAGTCAGGATCTCACGGCCGTTGCGCTCTCCCAAATTAATGCCGCACATAGCCGAGAGAGAAAAGTTCTCGTTTTCCTACGAAAATCCCCACTTAGCTTCAAGAGTTGTAAATTTTAATTTAATCTGACAGCCCCTGCCGTCTCCGGCTCGAAGGAGGCCCCCGGGCACCAGCCTGCCTTCCAGTATTATCCGTGATTGACACGGGCCTAATTGTCTCCCAAATCACACTCGTACGACGGGGTAGGCGCTATCTGCGGGGTGGAGGCCGGTGTACTTGGGGCTCTCGCCTGTGCATGTGGAGGCTTAGCGGCAAGACAGACGCAGCTACGGATCTGAAACGCGGTCACTACAGAAGGCGACCTTCGCACAGGCAAGAAAGCGGATTTAAAGAATGCAACGCGCAACATTTATGTGACAATTCTGGGGGCCGTGAACTTTGCGGTGCGTTGTGGCAAGTTTCACACGCAAGCATCACATCAGCTGCAGAGCAACAAAGAAACGACACCAAAGAGAAGGAAACGTGTCCGAGTCCGTGTCCGTGTCCGTGTCCGTGTCCGTGTCCGAGTCCGTGTCCGTGTCCGAGTCCGAGTCCGTGTCCGTGTCCGAGTCCGAGTCCGTGTCCGTGTCCGTGTCCGAGTCCGAGTCCGAGTCCGTGTCCGAGTCCGTGTCCGTGTCCGAGTCCGAGTCCGTGTCCGAGTCCGTGTCCGAGTCCGAGTCCGAGTCCGTGTCCGAGTCCGAGTCCGAGTCCGTGTCCGTGTCCGTGTCCGAGTCCGTGTCCGTGTCCGTGTCCGAGTCCGTGTCCGTGTCCGTGTCCGAGTCCGTGTCCGTGTCCGTGTCCGAGTCCGAGTCCGTGTCCGTGTCCGTGTCCGAGTCCGTGTCCGTGTCCGTGTCCGAGTCCGTGTCCGTGTCCGTGTCCGTGTCCGAGTCCGTGTCCGTGTCCGAGTCCGAGTCCGAGTCCGTGTCCGAGTCCGTGTCCGTGTCCGAGTCCGAGTCCGAGTCCGTGTCCGTGTCCGAGTCCGTGTCCGTGTCCGTGTCCGTGTCCGAGTCCGTGTCCGTGTCCGAGTCCGTGTCCGTGTCCGAGTCCGAGTCCGTGTCCGTGTCCGTGTCCGTGTCCGAGTCCGTGTCCGTGTCCGAGTCCGTGTCCGTGTCCGAGTCCGAGTCCGTGTCCGTGTCCGAGTCCGAGTCCGTGTCCGTGTCCGTGTCCGAGTCCGTGTCCGTGTCCGTGTCCGAGTCCGTGTCCGTGTCCGTGTCCGTGTCCGAGTCCGTGTCCGTGCAGGCACCTGCACACCTATGGTCACGGCAGCACCTCCCACAAGAGCTTGAAGGTGGAAACACACACGTGTCCATCAGCGGACAGACGATAAACAGAACGTGTCCGCCCACGCGGCGGGACGTCACTTGGCCGCGAGAAGGAACACGACACTGGCTCGCGCTACAACGTGGATGAGCCGTGACAACGTGGCGCTCTGTGGGAGAGGCCGGACTCTACGGGCCTCGGTGTGTGTTGGTCCGTTCACGGGAAATGTACGTGGATTCGCGTCTCTGGAGCAGAGACAGGGGTCCCCGCCTCGGAGGAGCCGGGGTGAACAGCCCAAGCACACGCGGTTTCTTTCAGGGTGATGACCACGCTCTAAAATCGACGGTGCAGGGGTGCCTGGGTGGCTCAGTCGGTTAGGCGTCCGACTTCAGCCAGGTCACAATCTCGCGGTCCGTGAGTTCGAGCCCCGCGTCGGGCTCTGGGCTGATGGCTCAGAGCCTGGAGCCTGTTTCCGATTCTGTGTCTCCCTCTCTCTCTGCCCCTCCCCCTTCATGCTCTGTCTCTCCCTGTCTCAAAAATAAATAAAACATTAAAAAAATTTTTTTAATAAATAAATAAAAAATAAATAAAATCGACGGTGTGCTGTCTGCACGTCTCTGTGAACAAACTGAAAACCACCGACTCGTATGCTTTACGTGGGCAAACACTGTGGTGTGTGAACCGAATGTGCCTCGATAAAGCTGTTATGGAAACCACCACGGGAGGACGCGCCTGGAGGAGAGGATCACGTGTCCGTGGTGCTCCCTGTGCGCCCCTTGGCTCCCCAGGCCGTCTCCCAGACAGCTGGTGGGGCCGCGTCCGGATGCCCTGGCAACCGTCTCCAGGGTCGGCGACCCCGGGCGGCATGGCCTCTGCCACGTGCGCCCTGCTGGTCTTTCCACTGGACCCTCCCACGGTCCCCACGAGGGCCAGGCTCCTGTCCTTGGACAGACAGACACGGGTGCTCCCTGCTGGCATTTCAGTGGCCTCTACCGTGGAAGACATGGAAAGGCCCAGGACGGACAGTCTGGGAGCGATGCTGACCGTGGGGTCCGCTCCACGTTCCAGATGACGTGCCTCTGCTGCTGGGAACTGTGGAGCGGCCGCTGCACTGTGGACGCCCCGGGGACCCCACATCCCAGCCCGCCCACGTGCACGGGCTTGCGTGGCTCACCGTGGGTGTGGGCGGGCCTGCGACCTCCTCGACGACAGAGCACAGAGCGTCATGGTCACGGGGTCACCCACACAGTAACGTCCTCGTCCTACCCGGAACTGGAGGCCCCATCCCTCACACACGTGCCCCCCTCGTCTGGGCTTAGGAGAGCGGGGTCGTGATGGGGGACCGTCACGTCAGGAGAAGTGGCCTCTAGGACCCACGGGTGGCCTCGGGCCAACAGCCAGAAGGAACCGGCCACGCCTGAGATGAGGCCACGGCCAGCCGACACCATGCTTGCACCACGTGAGACCCTGGGCAGAGGCCTCCGCCACGCCAGGCTCCCAGCCCCCGCCCCGAGACGGAGCACGACGTCAGCCCCGGACGCTGGGGGTTTGTTCAACAGCAGCTGCCGATCGATCACACTTGGGTTCAAATCCCAGCTTCTCTGACCCCCAAATCAGCTCTGGCACATCCCCTTCCCCTTGCCTCCGGCCCCTCCTTCGCTCTGGGTTCAAGCGCGTGTCCCCTCCTAAGTGACGGAGTGATTTGAATATTTGGTTTGCCACCCACCCCGCCCCCCACTAGTCTCTGAGCTCCATGAATTTTCCCCCCTTAGACACCGACATGACCCGAGCATCCAGCACCAGGCGTGGGGACCCCGACACCGTTTTTGGAGGGCCCACCGGCCCTGGGCTGGCCTTCCCCGAGCCTGAGCACAGCCGTGTCCCCTGCCCTCTGTAAAGTTCCGGGAGGTGGGAGCTCCCCTCCCCCCCCCCCCCCCGCGGCCCTGCCACTGCAGAGATGGGGTCGGAGGAGAATTCTCCCAAGGGGGGTGCGGGGTTGTCCCAGGACACGGAGGCCGCAGCACCACATTGCCCAGCGCCAGGGACACACGCGAGGGGCTCAGGCCTGGTAGGGAGGCCTCTCCCGGAGCACTGCCCCAGCAGCGTGAGGACAAGAAAACCCCAGGGAGACATCACGAAACAGAAAAGCAGACAGACGTGGCTTTCCTAAGATAAAAACAAAACTGGTCATTCCTGCCTCTGACAAACCAGCTCATTTTTCTCTGAAATAAGAAAAATACGAAATTATTAAGTTTCAAAGGTACCTTTCATTTTAGATGCATATTGTAAGTTCCTTTTGGATTTTCACCGTGTCAAGGGGAAAAGCTCCCACCATTAAAAGTTACGGTCCGTGCAGTTCATGGACCAGAGTGGAGGCCGAAGCGGGTGCTTCCTGCTGGCAGCCAGCTCCCCGCGACCCGAGGGCACAGTTTTGTGCAGACACCTGGCCCTGCCCTGCCCCCCCCCACCCCCCCCCCCCCCACCGGCTCTCCCAGCAGACAGCCGGGGCCCATTCAGGTGGACGGGCCTGGGGCCAAGGTCCTGCTGGGGCAGGGTCTGCTGTGGACAGCCAGTGCCTGGCGAGCCCAGGGAGCGGGGACAGTGGCCTCAGTGTCGGCCACTGGATGCAGAAGGGGCGGCCCCCCCCCAGCCCCCTTGTGGGCTGAATTGTGTCCCTGAGATCTGTGTGTCAAAGCCCTGAACGCAGGACCACAGGATGTGACCGGATTGAAAAACAGGGTCGTTGCAGGCAGAATGACTAAGATGGGGTCACACGAGTGGTGTCATATAGAAAGGGAGAGCTTGGACACGTGCACGGGGAGAACACGCGGTGCGGGTGAGGGCAGGACGGGGGTCGCCCCAACCTACAGACATGACGATCCCGAATGTCCAGCCTCCAGGTCACAAGAGGATGGGTTTCTGTGGTTCGGGCCACCCCGTCTGTGCCACTTTGTGGTGGTGGTCCAGGAAGCAGACACAGGCTCATCCGTGGCCACCACAATGGGTATCCAATGCTGACACCACCCCAGCCCCCAGCCCATGCTCTGCAACAGCACAACGTTGCCCAGGTCAGCAGCCGCCCCCCCCCCCCCCGGCAGAGCTGGCGGCCCCAGCCTGACCCCTCGGGCATTCTTCGGGGTCGGCACCCTGACCTGATCACGAATGCCTTCTTGGTTTTGTTGTGGGGTCTCTTTCGGGTGAGCGGAGCAGCCGGACCCATCAGGAGACCCAGGGCCCACGTGTGGCCGTCAACCTGGACAAGCGCCCAGAACAGCCCCTCCACCCGCGGGAGGCTCAGCCCCACCATGCACCGCGGCACCTGCCTCCCACGCTGCCTCCGGCCCAAATCCTTGGCCAAGTTCACACGTTTTAAGTCCTTTTTCTGCCTTGTGCACTGGCTCGGATTCCGGCAGAATGTTGAACAGAAGTGGTAAAAGCAGAAATCCCAGCTTTATCCCCAGCTTAGAGGGAACGAGGTCAGTATTTCACATTCACTAAGATATGGGCTGGAGGTTTCTCACAGATGCCCCTTATTGGGTTTAGAAAATTCCCTCCTCTTTCCACATCTACCGAGGTCACTGGGCTTTTTCTGCTTCATGTCCTTACATGGGGACTGACACCATTGCTTCTGAATGTTCAAGCAAGTTCCCCTCCTGGACACGCCCCAGTGGTCACAGCCTAACACCGCGTGTCGCGGGCGTCTGGTCTATTGTAGGAAGCATTTCTGCACCTGTGCTCATAGGAGATTCTGGGCTCTGCCATGCTGCCTCGTTAATGCTTCTTGCGTTCTTTTTCTGTTCACACTGGCCTCTGAATGAGTTGGACACAGTCCCTTCATTTTCTTGAAGGGTTTATACACATTTGACGTTATTCGTTCCTTAAACATTTGATCGAATTCTCCAGCAAAAACATCTGGGATTAGATTTTTCATAGTGGGTACCTTTTTTAATGTTTATTTCTTTATTTTGAGAGAGAGAGAGAGAGAGAGAGAGAGAGAGAATAAGCGGGGGAGGGGCAGAGAGAGAGGGAGAGAGAACCCCAAGCAGGCTCCACACCATCAGCACAGAGCCCGATGCAGAACTCTATCTCACGAACCACGAGATCGTGACCTGAGCCGAAATCAAGAGTCAGACACAACCGACTGAGCCACTCAGGCACCCCTGTGGGTACAATTTTTTATTTCTTGGATGTTTACAAGTTCAATCTCTTTCATTGATATAGGACTATTTGAATGTTCTATTTTTTAGAACAGACGAATGAAACCAGGAGCTGGTTCTTTGAAACACTTAACAAAATTGATAAACCTCTAGCCAGACTTACCAAAGAGAAAAGATAAAGGACCCAAATAAATCAAATGACAAATGAGAGAGGGGAGAGTTCACAAGCAACACCACAGATATACAAGCAATTATAAGAGACTGATATGAAAACCTTTACGCCAACAAATTGGACGACCTGGCATAAACGGGTAAGTCCCTAGAAACATATAAACTACCAAAACTCACACAGAAAGATACAGAAAACTTGAACAGACAGGTAGCCAGCAAAGAAATGGAATCAGTAACCAAGACTCTCCCAACGAACAAAGGTCCAGGGGCAGATGGCCTCACGGGCCAATTCTACCAAACACATGAAGAAGAGTTAAAGCCCATTCCTCTCAAAAGGTTCCAAGAAATAGAAAAGGAAGGAAAACTTCCAAATTTATCCTATGAAGCCAGCATTACCTTGATTCCAAAATCAGAAAAAGACTTCACCGAAAGAGAGAATTGTAGTCCAATTTCCCTGATGAACACGGATGCAAGAATTCTCAACAAGATACCGGCAAAGCAAATGCAACAGTACGTTAATAGTCCACGATCGAGTGGGATCTATTCCTGGGCTGCAGGGCTGGTTCAATCTCCCCAAATCAACCAGCGTGATCTACCACATCAATAAAAGAAAGAATAAGAACCATATGATCATTTCAATAGACGCGGAAAAAACATCTGACAAAGTACAACGCCTGTTCTTAATAAAAACCCTCAACAAAGCAGGTTTAGGGGGAACTTACCTCAATATAATAAAGGCCACATATGAAAAACTCACAGCTGACATCCATTATTTTCCATAATGGTGAAAAACTGAAAGCTTCTCCTCTACGGTCATGAACGAGACAGGGATGTACACTCTCACCACATAGTACTGGAAGTCCTAGCCTCGGCAATCGGACAACAAAAAGAAATAAAAGGCATCCAAATCGGCCAGGAAGAAGTCAAACTTTCACTATTTGCAGATGGCATGATACCATGTATAGAAAACCCAAGGGGCACCTGGCTGGCTCAGTCAGTAATGTGTGTGACTCTTGATCTCAAGGTTGTGAGTTCTAGCCCCATACTGGGGGTAGAGATGACTAAAAAATTAAGTTAAATTACATTAAATTACAAAGTGTGTTTTAAAAGAAAGAAAACTCAAAAAACTCCACCCAAAAATTGCTAGGACTGATGCACAAATCAGCAAAGTCGCAGGATACAAAATCAACATATAGAAATCTGTTGCATTTCTATACACCAATAATGAAGCAGGAGAAAGAGAAATCAAGGAATTGATCCCATTTACAATTGCACCAAAAACCATACAACACCTAGGATGAAACCTAACCAAACAGGTGAAAGATCTCTACTCTGAAAACTATAAAAGACTTATGAGAGATCTTGGAGAGGACACAAAGAAACGGAAAGACGTTCCATACTCATAGGTTGGAAGAACAAATACCCAAAGCAATCTACATGCTTACTACAATCCCTATCAAAATACCACCAGCAATCTTACAGAGCTAGAGTAAAAAAATCCTAAAACTTGTATGGAATCACAAAAGACCCTGAATAGCCAAAGTAACCCTGAAAAAGAAAGGCAAAGCCAGAGGGGAGCCTGGGTGGCTCAGTCAGTTAAGCATCTGACTCTTGGTTTCAGCTCAGGTCAAGGTCTCACGGTTTGTGGGTTTGAACCCCATGTCCGGCTTGTTCTGACAGCATGGAGCCTGCTTGGGATTCTCTCTCTCTCTCTCTCTCTGTCCTTCTTCCTGCTCTCTCTTGCTCTCTATCTCTCTGTCTCAAAATAAATAAATAAACTTTAAAAAAAAGAAAAGAAAAGCTGGGGGCATCACAATTCCAGACTTTCAGTTATATTACAAAGCTGTAATCATCAAGACAGTATGGTACTGGCACAAAAACAGATACTCAGATCAATGGAACAGAATAGAGAACCCAGAGGCGGACCTACAACTACGCGGTTAACTTATCTTTGACAAAGCAGGAAAGAATATCCAATGGGAAAAAGATAGTCTCTTCAACAAATGATGTTGGAAGAACTGGAAAGAAACATGCAGAAGAATGAACCTGGACCACTTTCTTACACCAGACACAAAAATAAACTCAAAATGGAGGAAAGATCCAAATGTGAGACCGGAAACCATAAAAATCTCAGAGGAGAGCACAGGCAGTAATTTCTTCGACATCAGACGTAATAACTTCTTTCTAGACATGTCTCCTGAGGCGAAGGAAATAAAAGCAAAAATAAGCTATTGGGACCACACCAAAATAAAAAGCTTCTGCACAGCGAAGGAGACAATCAGCAAAACAAAAGGCAACTGAAGGAACAGAAGATATTTACAAATGACATGTCAGATAAAGGGTTAGTATCCAAAATCTACAAAGAACTTATAGAACTCAACACCCAAAAAAAACAAATAATCCAATTGAAAAATGGGCAGAGAGCATGCACAGACGTTTCTCCAAAGGAGACACACAGACGCATGAAAAGACGCTCAGCATCACTCAGCATCAGGGGAATACAAATCAAGACCACAATGAGATGCCACCTCCCACCTGTCAGAACGGCTAACGTCAACAACGCAAGGAACAACAGGTGTTGGCAAAGATGTGGAGAGAGGGGAACCCTCTCGCACTCTCGGTGGGAATGCAAACTGGTGCAGCCGCTCTGGAAAACAGTGTGGAGTTTCCTCAAAAAGTTAAAAATAGAACTACCCTGTGACCCAGCAATTACACTGCTTGGTATTTACTCAAAGAACACGAAAATACTAATTAAAAGGATACCTGCATCCCAACGTTTATAGCAGCATCACGTACAAGAGCCAGATTACGGGAACAGTCCAAGTGTCTACTGATGGGCGAATGGGTCCACCTCTGGGTGGTACCTACACAACGGAATATTGCTCATTCATAAAAGGGCATGAACTCTTGCCATTTGCAATGCCATGGCTGGAGCTAGAGAGGATAATACTGAGCGAAATCAGTCAGTCAGAGAAAGACGAATACCGTACGATCTCACTCATATGTGGAATTTAAGAAATAAACCAAATGAGCCAAGGGGAAAAGAGAGAGGGAGGCCAACCGAGAAACAGACTCTTAACGATAGAGAGGAAACTGGTGGTTAACAGAGGAGAGTTGGGTGGGGGGATGGGGAAAACAGGCGACGGGGATCACGGAGGGCACTCGTGATGACCGCCGGGCGTTGTATGAAGGGTTGGGTCGCCATATTGTACACGTGGAAGTTAATACTACGCCATAGGTCAACTAAACTGGAATTTAAATAAAAACATGTTTGGGGCGCCTGGGTGGCTCAGTCGGTTGAGCGTCCGACTTCAGCTCAGGTCACGATCTCGCGGTCCGTGAGTTCGAGCCCCGCGTCGGGCTCTGGGCTGACAGCTCGGAGCCTGGAACCTGCTTCCGACTCTGTGTCTCCCTCTCTCTCTGCCCCTCCCCCATTCATGCTCTGTCTCTCTCTGTCTCAAAAATAAATAAACGTAAAAATAAATAAATAAATAAATAAATAAATAAATAAATAAAAACGTGTTAAAGTGTAAATTTTCTATTTTTTTTTTCCCTGTAAGAAGGTCAGCTTGGTTGAAGCAGAGCCAGCGGGAGTAAGGTCAGCACCCGGTGACATCAGCAGGGGACCCAGGAGACACCAGCAAGGCCAAGGGTGTGCAATGGAAACTCTCGTGTCAGGGTGAAAGTAACATTTGACGTACTTTGAAATTTCTTAATTTAGATAACACCAAGTTCGGGGACAGAACAATTTGCAGTTGCTGAAAATGCCTACCTTCATATCAATTCTCCATTTACAACTTAAGTCGGGAGACGTGAATTGAAGGGCTATAGCATTATTAGCTCCTGGGTGACACCTTGATCTGTGATATTTCAGCCGGAGCAGAAATGCTATTGCCGCATTATAAAGTCTTTAAAAATAGCGTTTCTCATAGATGTACTTGACAGGAGCTACAAAATTTGTGTGAGCATAATTATGCTCTCAGAGGCTGCTGGGGAGGGCATTTCACAGTCAGGAGGCAATTATTTTCTGTTGCTACTTTTACTTCTCTTTAAATAAATGTTTACGAAGCCCATAAAGCCAGTTCCCATGCAAATGCTCATGCTTTTAAGCTGCAGAAGCTCTTCCATAAAAACCAGGATACAGGCAGTGGAGCCAGGTCACCGCTGGGCCAGGACAAGGAGCCCCGACCCAGCGTCAGGCGCTTACCCCGCCTGCTGTCAGCATCCAGTGGTGCCATCGGTGGTGCTTCTGTGCTCAGGAGAGCCAGACGTCTGGGGAACGATGCGTCCGTGACGCGGAAGTGAGTGTTAAAAGGCGTGACCCGGACCCAGTGCAGGGAACTAAATGCCTCCTCACCATCTGTAAGAGCTGAAAATGACTTTGGTTTGATCACAGGTGGAATTTGACGTTTGTTGGGTCTCAGTGTGGAATGAGGAGTCCATTATTGTATTCGTCTTGAGATGTGCTTATGTCTCCCTTCCGTGGCTCCTACAGGTCTCCAGTTTCCTCAAGGAGATCGTCTGTGTCTTGCTGCCCCAAATGGACACTCCAGGTACTATTGCCAGCATTATATCATCACCACCATCATCACCATCATTATCACTATCACCACCATCACCGTCACCACCATCACCACCGTCATCATCATCCCCATCATCACCACCACCAGCATCATCACCATCTTCATCACCACTATCTTCATCATCATCATCCCCATCATCAACCACCATCACCATCATTATCACTGTCACCACCATCACCGTCACCACCATCACCACCGTCATCATCCCCATCATCACCACCACCAGCATCATCATCATCATCCCCATCATCAACCACCATCATCACCATTATTATCACTATCACCACCATCACCATCATCACCATCACCACCATCATCACCACCACCATCACCATTATTATCACTATCACCACCATCACCGTCACCACCATCACCACCGTCATCATCATCCCCATCATCACCACCACCAGCATCACCATTATTATCACTATCACCACCATCACCATCATCATCATCATCCCCATCATCACCACCACCATCACCATTATTATCACTATCACCACCATCACCACCATCATCATCACCACCACCATCACCATTATTATCACTATCACCACCATCACCATCATCACCATCACCACCATCATCATCACCACCACCATCACCATTATTATCACTATCGCCCCATCATCATCATCACTGTCGTCACCAGCAGTGCTCTCACCACCATCGTGTTCATCACCATCTATGGCATTTATAGTAACAGTGGCTCATCTTGGAGATCTCGCTAGGTTCTTTCTCACATGACACCTTTCAACCCACACATAGACACGGTGATGATGGTGAGAATGAGGAACCTGTATTCAGTAGGCTGAGATATAAAGATTTTGTCAGGATAAGTCGCTCCAACCTGGTCCTTGGAAGCTAAAATTTGAACAAAACCAAGTCTGCCTTCTGCCAGTCTTTCTCTCAGTTAAAGCACACACCATTACGCAGACCGCCCACTGATTCATTCACCAAACATTGGCCGAGTTAAGTGCCAGGGACTATCTAACCACCCTTCGCCTCATGACTCAGCCCATACCGGCCAGGAGCTCCCACAGCAAAAAGTTCACAGTGCAGGCATCTTAAAGCCCAGCTCCCCACCTCATTGTCCCAAGCCAAAAACAGGGACATGTGGGGACTCTGGGACCTGGCCGTTTTCTGGAAGAGTTCAGTCCAGCACACAGGGCCGATGAACCCCCGTCTATGCACACCCTCCTCTGGCTCCAAAGCAGCTGCTATGTGAAGCCCCCCGCCCCCAGGGGGAGGTCCCTGTAGCCTTGTGAGGGCCCCTCATTCTGGCGTGCCTTTGACTCAACCCCGCAGACTTACGGAGCCCCCTGAGAGCAGTGTGCATGCCAGGCTGTGCCAGAGACAGAGGGGAATGTCAAGTCCTGGCCTGAGGGATTTTGGAATTTGGTTGATGAAACAAGACATCCCTGCATGAAAACTTAAAAGACCTCCAGGGAACACGTGACAGAGGCCACAGTCGGGCCGTGGAATACCGCCAGATGGAAGTGGTCCCGCACCCACTGCTGCGTAAGCTCCCCTCTACGTGCCACCCCGATGCTGGAGACCACAGCCCCACCTTCCTCAACTGCAGCCTCCCCTCTGCCCGTGACCCCGGCACGGGTCACGCTCCGCATTCCCTTCCTTCCGAAGCTCCACAGATCGCGATTCTCAGCGCCAGGCTGCATGTCAACACAGGGCCACGAGCACATGGCCCGCAGGAGGCCGGCTGGACACCACGCGCCCCAGGCCCCGTCTCCCGGCATCCTCGTGGGGCCAGGGGGCCAGCTGCAGGTGAGGCGTGTGGGCAGTGACTGCGGGGCCAGCTGTCAACACAGAGGAAGCAAGATGTGGACACACGTGGGCGGGCAGACCCCCTGGGCAGCCCCCCACCCCCGTCGGCTGGCCTTCTGCAGGCAAGAAGACAGCACGCTGCGTTGCTGTGCCGCTTCTGGGGAGCCTGCACCCCACTTCGGACCAGGCTCACCCCCCACGACCCCACTCTGCTTAGCTCCGGGTTGGCGGGCTCTCTCTCCTGGTCGCCCCCTGACGGAGCCTGAGGGATGTCTTCCTCCTCAGCCTGGATGCCCAGGACAAGCCTGGCAGAGATGAGCCCCGGTGCGCCTCCAGGCTGGGTCCCCGGGCCCTTCCCTGTTTGCAGACCTGCCTGGATGGGTGTTTCCGGGAGACGCTGGCGGGTCCTCAGAGCTGTGGTCTCACCTCCACGGCCTCCGAAAGAGGACCGGGGGACAGGACACGCCGAAGCACCCACACCGCCATCAGACACAGCCCGGAGCCTGGCGTGTTTGGGTGCTGGCTCTGAGAAGGGCCTTGTCACCCGCAGGGCACGTGCCTGGCCAGGGGCATGTGGGGGTTCTGGGGAGCCCTGTCCCCCTGCACCCCTCACGTCCTCTGGCCCTCACGGGGATGCAGTCAGCAGAGACATCGGGGCCATGGCACAGGGAGCACAGTGAGGCCGGGGGGCCTCCCTGGGGGACGCTGGGTGGGGGGAGCCACAGCCACTGCTCCGTTGCCCTGTGTCCCCTGTGGTCGGCCTTGCGTCTGGGGCCCACCGTCGCCAGAGGCTCCCCAGGTCGGCCAAGGCCAAGTCGGAGGCCGGGGGCCCAGAGGCCGGACTGACAATCCCAGAGTGGAGGCTGTGGGTGACGGGCAGGCCCCTCCCAGAGTCTGCTCCGAGCTTCTCAGGGGGCCGGGGGTTCCTGGATGGGAGGTTCGGGGTGGGAAGAAGAGGAAGGTCAAGCAGGCAGGGGTCTCATTCCCCATGGCTCTCCCCTCAGTCTACTCCAGCAGACACTTATTAGACACCCACTGTGTACACCCCCCCCAGGTACTGAAGATCGTTCCCCATGGCTCTCCCCTCAGTCTACTCCAGCAGACACTTATTAGGCACTCCCAGTCTACTCCAGCAGACGCTTATTAGGCACCCACTGTGTACACCCCCCCAGGTACTGAAGATCGTTCCCCATGGCTCTCCTCTCAGTCTACTCCAGCGGACACTTATTAGGCACCCCCAGTCTACTCCAGCGGACACTTATTAGGCACCCCCAGTCTACTCCAGCGGACACTTATTAGGCACCCCCAGTCTACTCCAGCGGACACTTATTAGGCACCCCCAGTCTACTCCAGCGGACACTTATTAGGCACTCCCAGTCTACTCCAGCAGACACTTATTAGGCACCCACTGTGTACACCCCCCCCCCCCAGGTACTACAGACCCAGAGCTGCAGGGCAGATTCCGGAATCAGAACAGAGATGCCACCTGGTCTTGGATGGGCAGGTGCAGCCGCCCCCCCGGGGGGTAGCAGGGTGAAGGAGGGGCGGGCCGTGTCCTCCAGAGCAGAGTCCCCGGGGGTGGGGACCCAGGCCAGCGGATAATCACCGGGCTCACAGGCTGGGATGTCTCTCTCCTGGGACCTCCAATCTCCAAGAGCCTCCCAAGGCCCTTCAAGGTGTACGTGGCCAGTGTGAGCTGATAAATGTGTTTCTTCCTTAAATTCTATGAACTACATTCCCCTTTGATTTAAACGCTAAGAAATTATTTAAAGTTTCAATAAAACAAAAAGGCTTCTGAGGTCAGAAAGGAGGCGTGTGGGGCTAATAAAGTAGAACGTGAGGGGGCGGGACATCAGGGACACTGGCTTGGAGGGGACGCTGGGCTCAGAGGGGACACCAGGACTTCCAGTTTGGTGCAGATGGAGGGGACACCAGGGCCACCGGGCTCCGCGTGGGCAGGAATCCACGTAAGCACTAGAAACTGACCCTTCGGGCTCTGGCGGGGCCTGGGGGCGGAGCCATGGGCGGGGCCGTGGGCGGGGCCGTGGGCGGAGCGGGGTGGGGCGGGCCGTGGGCGGGGCGCCCCGGCCAACAAGGAAGGTGGAGCCCGTGTAGTCCCCCTGGTGCATCTGCTGAGACTCAGGACCCCGTGCAGAGACGGGCCTACACGAGACCAGGGAACTGGGGGGAGTCTCCAGTGCTATACAGACTCCGCTTCCCAGCGCTTGGTCCCAGCACTTGGTCCCCAGCTTGGTCCCAGTGCTGTCTGTGAACCAGAGGCTCCCACGGCCACTACCGGCCCTCGCTGGGGCTTTACCCCCTGAGCATGGACGCAGCCTGTGGCCCCAAAGGGCTGAGCAGCACGGCACAGAGGCCCCGTTTCTCATGGGACCAGAGGCTCATGATCACATCGGTCTCTCGGTCCTGCTACGTCCGTTCCCCAAGCGCCTGGCCCACCTTGCTGCGCATCAGGCTACAGCCTGCTCCACATCACCCCGGGGCGCTCTCTGGGAGGGGCAGCAGCACCCGTAAGGACCCTTCTTCCCATCACCCAGTCCTTGGCAGTGCAGAGTGGTCCCAGGGCGTCCAGCCTTCTCAGACCAGCAGACTCCTGGCCCGCATCACAGTGCCTACTCAGGACCCAGCACCCCGCACCTGGCACCCAGCACCCAGGACCCGGCACCCAGAACCCAGCACCCAGGACCTGACACCCGGAACCGAGCACTCAGCACCCAGGACCCGGCACCCGGAACCCAGCACAGGCCCTTCACCACATCCACAGACGGCAGGTAACATGATGCCCTGTGGGCGACAGCCAGGCCTGCTGAGTGGAGGGGCAGGAGACCAGCACAGACTCTCAAGAAACACGGCTCTTCTCAAGGAACTCACCACCGGGCATCCCTGACCTTCCCAGAGCCGTCCGGGCGGTATCTTCTTGGTGCAAAGCTGCGGGGGCCTCACGTCACTTCTCTGCAGACGGGACAGCCCTGGCGTGGTTCGGTACACTCACGTGTGCACACACACCTTCTACCCAATTCTCACGATCACCACACAGCGGCAGTGTCTCTGAGTCCAGGCCATCGGGTCACCGAGGGAGGCGGAACGGGCCGGACGCACACAGGAGCCCTGTTCTCTCCCGAAGGTTCCATCCGGAGAAGCAGTGGGACCGAGACACGCGGCGGGTCCACAGCCGGGAACCAGCGGCTGTGTCCGCGCTGACGTGAGTCTACAGGGACCAGGCTCCCATCAGTCATCTCTCTGCCCACCTTCCCCGTCCACGTCCCCGGGCCCCCGGTGCCACCTGCCATCTGTCCCATCTGAGCGCCGCAGGGGAGCGGCCCGGACACGGGTGGCCAGCACCAGCCCGTTTACGGATGCGGGACCGGGGAGGGCTCAGGTCTTTGGCCGCCTGTGCAGCAAGGGTCCAGACGGGGTGGCCTCTGCCTCGGCCGCTCCTGGGCCCCGGAGCCCCCCCCCAGACCCCCACCGGGGCCCTGCGGCCCTGTCCTTCGGCCGTGTGGAGGCTGGGCACACAAGTGCGGACGCCCGCCTTCGTGTACGTAAGGAGCGGTCCCACCCCCCGCGAGGCCGCCCTGTGTGTGCCAAGCACAGAGAACGCAGGGATGACGGGGCGGAGCCTGCTGTTGGGACAAGCCCAGCACAGACCCCGGGGAGCTGGGGGCTGCCACGCGAGTGGACGTGCACACACAGCCTGGGCGAGACTGGGGACCCCCGGGGACCCCCGTGCCTGCACCACGCTCATCATGGCTGCGTCCTCCTGGGACCTCCCCGGTGTGTGAAGCTCTGCAGTGCCTGTCCCTGTCCCCGCTCGTCCTGGCTGCTGTGGTCACTCACAGGCGGTGGAAGAAACCCGTCTTGGCTATTTTCTATGACCAGTAACCAGTTAGAGGCACACAGGAGCCACTGTCACTACCTCCCGGTGACCCTGGGCTCGCTGCTCATGTGTCCCCAGGTTGAATCCAGGTGTCGGCCAGGTGGGTCTCACGTACAGCTCTTCCGGGGCCCATTCGGGCCACTGCGGTCCCGGGACCCAGGCCCTGGGTGACTGGCGGCCAGCCCTCTCCTCGGCTTGGCTGTTGGCTCCTCGGGGGGGCAGCTGGTGCCCTGCCCGTTCACGAGGGGCCAGCCGCTCGGCAGGACCTTCCGCCTGAGGGGTCGGGCCCCCCAGGGTCTCCTGCCGTTGCATCCTGGTGTGGCCCCGACAGACCCAGTTCGGCCGTGCCCTTCCTGCTGGTGCGCAGACCCAGGGAGAAGGACTGTGGGGGGGGGGGGGGCACCAAGTGGGCATGGAGTGGCGATGCGGCAGCAGAAACTGGCTCACCCACCTGGGTCCTGCCTCCACACTCATCCCAGGTGAGTCCAGGCAAGGTGGCAGGAGGCCAAGTGGCTTTCACAGGAGCCCCCATCGAGAGCCAACGCCCCACAGACCTGGCAGTGCGCCCCGACCCCCTCCCCTCAGCCAGCGCTCGGTGCCCCCCGGGCCTGTGAGGGGCCGTCAGCAGGGATGAGGACCACCAGGGGTCAGAACATGCTGAGACAGTGCCCAGGGGCGGGGTGACCGGCGAGTCCAGAGGCAGGAACGCGCTGAGGCCAGGCCCTCCCTCGACCGTCTCGGGTCGTCCCGAGATGGCTCGTCCTGGGCACAGGGCACGGGGTCCGCCTCTCAAGACGCCCCAACATGGAGCTCCTCGGCCGTTCTCCAGCTGGAGGTCCGGGGGAGCCCGTCCACGCGCAGCCTTGACCCTCCTCCAGCTGTAGCCCGGGAACGACGCGCACGTGGGGCAGCTGACCGCCAGCCTAGGAGGCGCCCCTCCTGAGCTCACGCCCTGCGGGTGACTCCCCCGGCAAACCGGACCCTGCAGGTGGATTAGCACACGGACCCGAGACGGGGGCGGGCGCAGACTGTCTGAGTGGCTCACGTCATCCCAGGTTCTTCATAAGGGAGGCGGGAGGGTCAGCGTTCAAGGAGGAGACGTGGCGGCCGGAGCAGAGGTGGCCCCGGACACCGGGAGGCCGAGGGGCCGGTCCTCACGCACCCCTGCGCTCCCGGCATCAGCTTGACTCCGCAGGTCCCGCGGGAGCAGCGCCCGGCCTGGGGCAGGACGGGAGGGGACGCTCCCGTGGCAGCGGCAGGAAGAGCCCGTGTCCCTGCGGAGGCCTGAGTGGAGCTGAGCCGAGCAGGGCAGGGGACACAGCGGAGGACGCTGCAGCCTGCCCGGCCGTCCGTCCGCCTGACTCGTGCGGGGGCTCGGGGGGCGGGGGGCCGACGGGTGTCCGATCCCAGCCACCTTCGTGAAACTGCAGTAAGGAGGAGACGCCGACATTAAAAACAACTTTCGAGAGGAAGGCGCCAAGAGCACTAAATCCAAGAGGTCTGGCTGGTCCAGCCCTCCCACCTGCGGCTGCAGCCCCGCCCGTTTCCAGGTGGGGTTCCAGGCGACCCAGCAGAACAGAGGCCACCGCTTCCCGCTCACGTGCTGCCTTTCCTCCACCCGACTCGCTCCTCCCCGCCGGCCCACCTGCCTGCAGCCCAGATTCGTCCCGCTAAGCGGAAGTGAGCCTGAGGAAATCACAGCTGAGCGTCGCAGGCCCTTGGAATCTCACTCTCACTAAGTGTAAAATTTGCCATCATATCTTTGCAGCTCATCTCGTAATGACAAAGATAATGACGATTTTAAAATACATTATTTGAAGTCGTTAACCGGTTCAAGCAGACGCGAGGAGACCAACGGCCAGAGCGAGCGTTATTTTCACAGACAGAGCCCGCCTTGCTCTCAGCTGCCGTCGGCACAGGAGACGTGGCTGGAGTTGCACGCCCACCGCGGGGTCTGGGGCTACCCCTCCGGGTCCCCTCGGAGCGTCTGTGCCCCGGGACCGTGGACGGGGCTCAGGTTGCGGGTGGGTGGCAGAGCCACGTGCAGCCACGGACCCAGGGAGCGGCGATGCCCCGTGAGGCCCCTCTTCTGCGGCTCCTGGACCAGGAAACCGGGCGGAGTGACCTTGACGGGGACACGGGGCGGCCACCTGCGTCGCACGCATCCCAAGCGCGGGGCACTCGCCCAGGACGCTCGATGCGCACGCGGGCTCCAGCCGGCAGGCACCAGATCACGCCGCGGCCCGGGATTGACAGGGAGCCACAGGCCCCGGAGATTTATTAAACATCCAAAGGTAATTTTCCATTAACATTTCCTATTTTGGCATCTTAAAGAGAGTGAAAGTTGATTTCGGTTCAACATCCTGTGGGGAAATTAGTTCATTTTGCTAAAGTATCTTAATAATTACAGTGACATCAAGGTTAATTGCTTAATCTGGATTGCCACAGTGCAGGCCGCCAAATTCCCCACGCAATCTGTGCTATAATTAGTGCCAGGGCGTCCATATTTAGAAGCTGTTTTCACGGGAACCACGGAGTCCGGCAAGGTGATCGGTGGGTGGTCCCAGAGGACGCCGTGGACAGGTGTCCCCCCCCAAGGTCCCTGAGGCCATGTGGCCCGGAGCACGCCGGCTGGACCGGGCTGCCTGGGGGACAACAGGAAGTGAGCGCCCCCCACATCCTCCTCGGCCACAGATCCTGAGAACACCGCCCGCCGTGACCACGACCGGGGCCGCTTGCGACGACAAAGCCCTCGAGAGTCCGCCAAGATCATCCCAGCATCCACAGCAGCAGGAGGTGCGCCAGACAAGCTCACCGACGCCAGACAAAGGGGGGTCCCTGCGGGCACAGACCCCCAGCCCCACGCAGAGGCGCCCCACCAGCGTCCCGCGGGTGTGCAGCTGGATGGGGCGGACGGCACCTGCCTCCCTCGGCCCCGAGACACATTTACCCCATTCCCTCGGCTGAGCTCTGCGTGCTCACGGCTCCAGCTGGCACATCGCAAAGTTAGCACATCATGAAGGGAGAGAGGATGTGGCCTTCCCAGATACAGCAACTTCCCATCCCAGGTCAACTGGTCACATCCTAGTTCAAACCACTCGGCGGGGGGGGGAGGGGGGGGAGGGGGGGAGGGGCGGTGCACACGGCCGGTCCCCCACTTCCTCCCCAGGGAGCAGGTGCAGGAGGTCCCCGAGGGCGCCCAGGGGCTTCTCACACCACATCTGGTGCCAACACCACCCCCGCCACGCCCACATGCACCAGCTGCGAGCCTTGTCTCCACCACTGGCAGAACAGTCGCCCCGGGGCCATCTGGGGCTCCCACTGCCCCCCGGGTCCCCGGGTCCTGCCTGAGGAGTGAAGCCTGACACTCACACAGACTCCCACCCCAAACCCAGATGCTGCTCACCATGTGTCTGCAGCCCTAAATCGTTGGCTTTTGGATTGGAAGGTCTATGAAGTCCATCTAAATTGATTGACGGGCCTGTGCTCCCCTCTGCCCTCAAGGCCACGTGTGCCCGAGAGGCCAGTCTGCACCCACTGCGTCCTGTGACCACACCGCCGGTCCGTTGCCATTTTCCAGCCCTCGCTCTGCTGCCGGGAGCACCCTCGCTCGCGGTGCAGACAGGCAAGTCTCTCCAGGTGGGTCCTCAGTCTTACCAGACGGTCCCACGGGTTTCCCAGCATGGCTGTACACATCTGTTCCTGGTGACCCAGCCCCGGCCAGGCTGCCGGGGGTAAGACAAAAGATCACCCTTGGTGGGCTGCCTCGTACCTCCAATAACGCGGGAGTGGGGGCCTTCTTACCTTGTTCTCCACCCACGAAAAGCAGCCCCTTTCTAAACTCAGAAACTGACACAGTTTTTTTTTTTTGTTTTTTTTTTTTTTTTTTTGCCAGATTGTCCTTTGGGCCACCAGGATAGCTGTCTTTTTCCTACGAACTTTTAGATCTTAATATATTTTGGAGAATGTGGTGATTTCTCTCTGAACATAGCCAATATGACTTCCTCCCCCCCCCCCCATGACCATCAGGCCACCACTGTGTCGAGAGACAGAGTCCATGCACCCCCTCAAACCAGAGCTGCCTGTCACCTCTGTGACCAATGGACCACGGTGGCAGCCGGAGGTCGGACAGCCCTCACTTTTGCTCTTGGAGCCCTGAACCCCCAACAGATGGCTCCAGCCCAGCCCCCCTCCCACTGTAAGCACATTGGAAACCGGAGCAAGAACCAGCCGGTCGAACCCAACAAACTCACAGAACCACGGGGACGATAATAATGGCCCCTTTAAGCCACCAAGATCTGTGTGCTTCCTTCCGCGGTAATATGCAACCCAAACGCTAAGCTTCTGCTGGGGACACATGTGGCAGATGCCCTCACTAGGTTTTGAGTAGAATGCTATGTTCCTGGAGCTGCTTTTTGATGAAGCACGTTTCTCACAACTGAAGGAGTTGGTTTTATCAGTGTTTTCCCTTATTGGTTACTTGTGTTGTTTGTGTTTTATTTGAAAAATTCATCACCACCTCAAAGACATAAAGATACTCTTATAGGTTCAGTGTTTTTTTTTTTTAATTTTAATTTTTATCATTCTGGGTTTCACAGTTAATTTCTGAACCTCCTGGAGTTTACTTGTTGTATGGTGTGAGGCAGGGATCCAGCTGGATTTTTTTTTTTCTCTTGTAAACAATCCAGTACATCAGGAACATTTACGGAGTAGGGGTCTCTCTCCTCTGCCGTCACAGTGAAATGGGAGACCCTCTCTTCTGTCTCAGGCTTGCTTTTGCACTTCTGGCTTTTTGTGTTCAGCGCTGTCTTCTCTCTTGCTTTATTTCGATTGAACGAATATTTTTCCCCATCGCGTTCTTTTCCATGCTTTGAACTCACTTTCTTTCTACTTTTTGACTAGTGATTCTATAAATGTTAACATGCACACCCAGTGGAATTTTATTTTACATCCTTGTCATATTCCCGAACAAAGCTGGATCTAGGAAGGGTGTGATGCAGATCACCATCTTACTGACATAATTTTATTTTTGTTTAGTATTTAGGTCTATCCCTTTTTCAAGTTCTGTGGATCAGACGTTATTTTATTGTGCTACATGACGAGTTTGTTTGCAGTTTACTTTGTTACCGGCCTCTTCTGGCATCCAAGACTTTTCTCCCAATGCTGATTTTCTCCTTCCTAAGTATATTCTTCGAGAACTGCCTTTGGGGACGGTTTAATTTTACCTGGAGGGTCACATGCATGCCCTGAAGTGGGAACACCTTTGGACCATCACTGGGGGGGCAGCAGTATTATAGAGATCCCTGCCGTCCCTCCTTCAAATCACAGGACCCTCTCTCCCCAGAGCTCACCACTGTTAGGATTTTACCCTGAAAAGTAGCTTTCCCTGTTCCACACCTCATATAAGTGGAATCATGCAGTTTGTAGATTTTGTGTCTACATTCGTAAGACCCAAATTGAGATTTAGTATTAAAAACTAATTTGCTGCATGAATATGTAAAAAGTGACGTATCCATTGTACCATTGATGGGCATGGGGCTATGTCCAGTTTGTGTCAATGACAAATAATGTGGGTGACAACAGACGAGCTTGGTGCTCTTCTGTTGGGTGTATGCATGGGCTGGAACCACCAGACCACACGCAGGTGTGTCTACACCTGCTGTCCAGGTTATTGTACCCATTAGCCCTCCCACCAGCAGGTGTAAGAGTTCCAATTGCTCCAAATGCTCACCAACGTTTCCTGTCACTCTTTTTAAAATTTTGACCTTCTGGCGGGGATGTACATATCACATGTGATTTTAGTTGTGGACCCGGATGACCTATGGGATTGAGCACCTCCTCTATGCTGTTTACCATTTTACAGGTATACCAGCTTGTTTGAGATGCCTGCCCATGCCTTTGCACTAGTTTACTATTAGGTAGACTTGTTTTTTTCTTATTAATTTGAAAAAGTTCTTTGACTCTTCTGGAAACTAGTCCTATGTTACTCTTACACATTACACACATCATCTCCTACTTTGTGACCTTGTCTGTCGCCTTCTCAAAGGTGTCTTTCCTTGAACTGAGGTTCCTAACCTTATTGAAGACCAATTCATCCACCGTTTACTTTATGTTTAGAGTTTTTTGTGTTTAAGAAATCTTGGCTTGCCCCAGATTTATGAAGCTATTTGCCTATTTTATATCCTAAAATCTATATTGATTTACCATTCACAAAGTGATTTCTGTATATGCTATAAAATAGAGTCAAAATACAAATGTTTTCCACTGGGACAAATATGGATCAGGACATTCATTTCATCCGGTGTCATTTACCCAGAATGCCTGCCTTTTCTCCAGAGTTATCTGGTGCCCCTTCCTTGTATTCATAAATCAAGTGTCCACATGTGTTCATCTACTTCTGGGCACTTCACTGTGTTCAATACTCGTTATCCCTCTTTTGATGGCTACAACTTTATAATAAGGGTTGATATCTCATAACCTCCAACTTTGTTCTTAATCTTCAAAACTCTCCATATTCTTAGTCATTTGCATTTCAGATAACTTCTATAATCAATTACATGGGGCGCCTGGGTGGCTCAGTCAGTTAAGCGTCTGTCCGACTTTGGCTCAGGTCATGATCTGGCGGTCTGTGAGTTCGAGCCCCACGTCGGGCTCTGTGCTGACAGCTCGGAGCCTGGAGCCTGCTTCGGATTCTGTGTCTCTGTCTCTCTCTGCCCCTCCCCCACTTGTGCTCTGTCTCTATCAAAAATACATAGAATGTAAAAAAACAAATTTATAATCAATTACTAATTGCCACAAAAATATTGCAGTGGAATTTTAAGTGGAATTGTTTTGAATCGAAGATTGGTCTGTCTGTAGACTGACAGACAGACAGACTTACAGTGCTCAATCTTTCAGCCTCTTGCGATAATATTTTGTGGTGTTTATTATAAGGATCTTGCACATATTTCCTATTATTCACTGCTGTGTACTTGAGGCTTTAGGGCATGATGGCAAGTAGTATCACTTCTAGAATTTCGTTTTCCCAGTTCTGTTGCTGACATAGAAAAATATCATTAATTCTTCACTATTGACCTCGCATCTAACAAGCTTACTAAATTCCCTTATTAGAGATGGTTTTAGATTTTCTGTACAAAGTCCTACTGTCTGCTGGTAACGATGGTTTCGTTCCTTCTTCCCATTCCTTGTCCTTTCAGGTGCCCACATTTTATCCATGTACTTTATTCAATCATTCATTTGGCCAAATTCTTCACTCAGACTTGATATCGTCAGCGTTTTCTTTTCAACCATCCCCGTAGTGTGCAATGGTAGGTATTAGGAAATCTGCATTTCCCTAATGGAGTGTCTTTTCTGGTGCTTATTTACCATCATGTATCTTCTTGGGTGAAGTTTCTGCTCAAATCTTTTGTTTTCTTAATGCCGAGTTTGGAACATCATTGATAAGCTGTGAATGCGAGCTCTTCCTCAGACACGTGAGCTCCACACGATTTTCCAGGGGTGGCCTCTCAAGAGAAGAAGCTCTTAATCTTGACGAAGTTCAACGTATCACTTTTTCTCTTTCACGGATCATACTTTTGTTGTCATATCTAAGAAATACTTGCCTACCCCTAGGTCACAAAAATTGTCCGCTCTCTTTTAATCAGTTTTATAATTTAAGGTTTTACATTTAGGATATGGGGCGGGGTGGGTGGGGGGTGCCTAGGCGGCTCAGTCGGTTAAGCCTCTGACTTTGGCTCAGGTCAGATCTCACAGTTTGGGAGTTCGAGCTCCCTGTTGGGCTCTGTGCTGGGCCTGCTTCGGATTCTGTGTCTCCCTCTCCCTCTGCCCCTCCCCTGCTCGTGCTCCGTCTGTCTCTCAAAAATAAATAAACATTGAAAAAATTTACATTTAGGATATGAGCCACTGGGCTGATGTTTGCACACAGTGCAAGCATGGGTCACGGTTCATTGTTCTGCATATGGACGTTGAATATTATCAGCATCACTTGCCAAAAAAATTAGCCTTTTTCCATTGAACTGCCATCGCACCTTCATGAATAATCAATTGGCCATATGCGTTGGGTCTATAAATAGGCTCTGCTCAAGTCAGCTGACCCACCAACACCACCGCATTTATTGTTGTGGTTTTCACGTAAACCTTGAAAACAAACGACTTAATTCTCCCTGCATTATTTTTCTTCCTCAAAACTGTTTTGGCGGCCTTGGGTCTCTTGTCTTTCCCTCTTTGAGAATCAACCTGTTGGTTTCTATCCTAACAGGATCTGGATTGTGACTGCATGAGTACAGAGGGGAGTGTCCAGAGACGACAGCCTGGCGAGGTTGGGGGTCCCACCTCAACAGCACACTGTGCCTCTTGGCCTATTCCTTTCACCCGTTTTTTCATCCGTATTTGGTAGTTTTTGTCTTAAGTTTCTGCATGTATTTTGTTCGATATATCTGCAGCCAACTCTCTTTCATGCTGTCGTAATTAGTAGCATATTGCTAAAACTTTTATTTCCAATTATGTGTTGCCGACACACAGAAATACATGTGGTTTGGGTACGGTGGCCTTTATTCTGCAATCTTGCTTAATTCACTTACTCGTCTGGGGCCACCGTGTCTGAGATGAGGTCCAGCTGTAAGAGGACAAGCCTGGGGACCTGAGGCACAGCGTGGTGAGTGTGGCTCACAACACCGTGTCCTCGAAAGCTGCTGAGATGTTCCCACCACAACAAAATGTGATAATTACACGAGGTGACGGAGGCTATAGCTGCCCCTGTTGGGGTCATCACTTCACGTAGATGGGAATCACATCACGTGGTGCATCTCAACCTACGTGATGTTATGCGTCAGCTACATCCAACAAAGCCGGGGGGGAGGGGCGCGACCCTCCTACACCCACCCCCACCCGCGTGGACGGAAGAATGCTCAGTGGCTCTCTGTCACCCAGCAAATAGGATTTAAGTCCCAAAGCTTAGCATCTGGGGCCGCCGTCACCTGACTCTAAACCTGCGGTTCCCGTTCCTGCTCCTTCCTCCTGACCCTGGCCTTTATCCCATCACATGGGCTCCATTGCCGCCTCCAGAGGCCGGGCCCCTCGTCCACGGGCTCCCTCCGCCGTACCCACCCCACTCGGTGCCTCAGCATGTGGCCACCTTCTTTATGAAATTTTCCTGGGTCTAAAAACTGTATTAGTAAGTTATTAGTAAATTAGAGGAAACACTGTTATTTCAAGGATGCAGTTTACTGATATTCTATATGTTTGATATAAATATCAGCATCAAAATTTCAGGCTTTTCTGTCGACTAAAATTAAGTTTTTCTGCTATGTCTGTAATCCCTCAGCCCTGTTTTGGGGTGAAATCCTCCAGACTCTTACACTGACAAGTCCTTCCTTTTACTGGGGACACCGGGAGGTGCGTCTCACCACCAAGTGACTTATTTGTGCAACGACGGCTTTATTTTCAGCGTTCTTTTTTTAAAATTTTTTTTTTCAACGTTTATTTATTTTTGGGACAGAGAGAGACAGAGCATGGATGGGGGAGGGGCAGAGAGAGAGGGAGACACAGAATCGGAAGCAGGCTCCAGGCTCTGAGCCATCAGCCCAGAGCCTGACGCGGGGCTTGAACTCACGGACCGCGAGATCGTGACCTGGCTGAAGTCGGACGCTTAACCGACTGCGCCACCCAGGCGCCCCAAATTTTTTTTTTAATGTTTATTTATTTATTTAGAGAGAGAGGGAGACAGAGTAGGAGTGGGGGAGGGGCAGAGAGAGAGGGGGCGGGCACAGAATCCGAAGACAGGCTCCAGGCTCCCAGCTGTCAGCACAGAGCCCAACGCAGGGCTCGAACTCACGGACCGTGAGATCACGGCCTGAGCTGAAGTCGGACGCTTAACCGACTGGGCCACTCAGGTGCCTCTATTTTCAGTGTTTTTAATCAGTTCTTTTTCATCTCTACCTACGGACAGACAGACATCTGCGTCGTTTCCCAACAGCCCTAACAGCCCTACTATTCTTGTTTCTGGAGGGAGTGCAGCCCCGGAGCATTGGCCCTGTTTCTTTTCCTTCTGGGAGTCTCCCCCATGCATATTGGAATCAGGCTTGCAGGGGCCCGTCTTCCTCCAGCCCCTGCTCCGACCTCCCATCTGCAGGTCCCGGGCAGCTTCCGGCGGGGGGGCCCCCGAGAGGCGCAGACCTAGGGAAGCAGACGCCGTAGACAAGGGGCAGGTGTCCCCCTTTCCAGGCAGATTTGCTTCAGCCGGGCCGGGCTTTGGCCCCTCACCCCTGCAGGGCGCCCGTTCTGCTGAAAACCCGCCTCGGCCGTTTGTTTGCTGAGCTCTTCCCAGCACCCTCGGGTCTTTCGCGTTCTCCAGCACCGCTGAACACTGGCAGTGGACAAATCTTGAGCCAGCGTGGATCCGGCACCTTCTTCCACACAAGCAAGTTGTCAGTGAAGATATCAAATGGTGACGTCCCAGAACCGTTTCAAAGCTGCGAGCGACACAAAGAAGCAGGTGGCTCTGAAAGACGAGGTGGCAGGTGGGGACGAGAGGGGGAGGGGTAGCGGGCAGCACCCAGTAGGGCGGGAAACCGAAGTCCAGTGCTTCTCCCATCAAAACAAACCTGGAAGGAGTAAACACTCTGATTCAGAGAGAAACACGAACAGACGACGCGGCCCGACCCCACGCCGATCGGGAGGCAGCTCGTGCCTGGGCCACTCGGCCTTCTCTGTGTCCTCTCTGCCTCGGTTTCCACATCTGAAGACCAGGAATCCTAGTAACACATTCCGGATGTAGTTATTAAAATGTTACAGAGCAGCTCATGGGGCGCCTGGCTGGCGCAGTCGGTTAAGCGTCCGACTTCAGCCAGGTCACGATCTCGCGGTCCGTGAGTTTGAGCCCCGCGTCAGGCTCTGGGCTGATGGCTCGGAGCCTGGAGCCTGTTTCCGATTCTGTGTCTCCCTCTCTCTCTGCCCCTCCCCTGTTCATACTCTGTCTCTCTCTGTCCCAAAAATAAATAAACGTTGAAAAAAACAAAAAAAAAAAAATTAAAAAAAAAAAATGTTACAGAGCAGCTCAGCTTGCGGGCATCCAAGCCGTGAGTGCGGCCGGCAGGGGGCACTTGGAGCGGTGATATCCACACCGGGAGCGTTATCACCTCGAGCAGCAGGAGGAGGCAGCCTCGCGGGGACAGCGAGTGTGGTGTGAGTGATATGCACGGAAGCGTGGCGCGTGGGAAGAGACGGTCCTTGCCGTGGCCCCAGAGACAGAGCGGGAGCCCAGGTACCTACGCGGTCTGTGCGCCGGTAACCGCACGGGGAACCCACAGATCGGCGTGTGGAGTCCACGGGGGCGAGAGCAGACCTGCCCGGCCCCGGCCAGGAGCGAGCCAGGGACAGTGACCAGAATGAGGGTGACCCGGCGGGTGGACTCACCAGAAGGTCAGCTGCAGGAGGCCCAGAGGACCGTCCGCTTCAGGCTCGGGGGCGTCACTTGTGTCCACCAACGAGAACAGTGATGAACGCCTCCAAATCCGAACCGCGTGGCAGCCTTCTCAGGATACAGTCGAGTGACGCGAATGACGGCACTGCTCCCCGAAGGCGTTTACAACGTAGGGATGCCAGTGCAGCACTTCCCAAAGCGGATTCCCCAGAGCACCCCCCGGCACCCGTCCACGAGAGGAGACAGGGACTAAATGGCACAGTAGTTGCTTTCTTGGGGGACGTAGACCCCAATTCCAGCCCCGGTGCTGACCTTCACCGGCTGGGGGACCAGCTGGCGAGTCTCTGGTCTGACCTCGGGGCGATCGCGGGGCAGCCTTGCGGAACGAAGCGAATTAGGTGAGCCTGTCCTGCACCCGCAGCCCGGCGCTGCCCGTAGCCAGGACTGTTCGTGAGCGGGCGTCCCGGGAGGGAGGGCATCACCCTCGGGGTGCACGCTGCACACAGACAGGACGTCCCTCGCGTCCCAGAGCCGGGCTGTGATGTCCCCTGTCCTCAGAGGAGGCTGGAGGGCCCCCGAGACCCCACGTGGCTGCATGGACACCCGTCACTGACCACGGGTGGGCCCTTCTCACCAACACTGCCTGCCGCCCGGCCTGACCTAAGCGAAGACGAGGACGCTCGGGGGCCCTTCTTGCTGACGAGGCCCGCCCGCACCGAGTCCCCTGAGGAGCTGTATTAGCAAAACACTGTCCGACAGAAAAGTGAAAGCAACCAGTTATTGTAAGAAGAATAATTAATCGGGTGCCAAATGTAAGCACCGAGAGTTTTGAATAAATGTGGAGACACAGTTATGAGAGCAAAATATTATCATTTGCCCAACATAATTATTTTCTTGGAAACAGCCGATGATTAATAAGGCACATTATAAATACGCTTTTGTGCACCAAATCTCATCTCTCCAGCCTAATTAACATGCCGGGGGATTGCCCTTTTGGTGCATAAAGACATTTAAAATATATATTTCATGAAATCCGAGTTATTTGTCATAACCTCCAAGAGGAAAAAATAAAATATGAAGAATGCCACAGTCATTTAAATACTTTATTACACAACTGTATTCAAATAAATTAGTTCCTCTGGTTCTGCAGGCACATCGAGGCAAGACTCCCACGGGAGGCGAAAACACACTCCCCGCGGATCCCAGCATCTGCTCCCTCCTGACCTCACAGGCACGGGATGCAGATGGCCGGCTCCTCCCACGGCCGGCGCAGACCCCGGGACCCACACAGCCACCCACGGACCACCCAGAGCCCGTCACTCTTCACAGGTGAGGAAACTAAGGCAGAGCTGGGTGGCATCACCTCCACGCAGAGAGCAGCAGGGGACCGTGAGGCAAAAACCCAAACGACACCTCTCTCACGCAGATAAACCAGGAGATGAGAGACGAGTTTGACAGCATGAAAAGATTGGGGATTTTGGGACACATCTCAGCTTTTAATTGTTAAACCGCTGCCTTATAAAATTACTATTTAGATGTAATTGACAGTCTACATTGTGTCAGTTTCAGGCGCACAACGCAACGATTCGATATTTGCATACACCCCGAAATCTCGTTGGTGAATCTCGTTAGCACCCGTCACCACAGTTACAGGGTTTTCTTCTTGCGATGGGGACTCGTAAGACCTACTCTCTCAGCAGCTTCCAAACACGCAACAGCACGCGTGGTCATATGGTGTGCAGCACGCACGTTATCGGCTACGGTCCCGTGTCGTATGCCGCACGCGACCTAGTTACTTCCAGCCAGGAGGTGTACCTCTGACCCCGGCACCCGCCTCACCGCCCCCAAGCCCTCCCCTCTAGGGACCACCAATCTGTCTTCTGCATCTGTGAGCTTGGCTTTGGGGGTTTTGTTTTTAGGTTCCACACGTAAGTGAGATCATACAGTGTTTATCGGTCCCTGTCTGACTTATTTCACTGAGCACGATGTCCTCAGCGGGCGTCCACATCATCACAAATGGCAAGATTTCATTCTTTTTTATGGCTGAATAATATTCCATGATAGATACATACATATGTACATGCATAAATATAGCAGACAGATAGATGATAGATATAGATAGACAATAGATAGATGATAGATAGATAGATCTAGACAGATAGATGATAGACAGATAAATGATAGAGAGACAAATAAAAGAGAGAGATAGATAAATATAGACAGACAGATGATAAACAGGCAGACAGATGATAGACAAACAGGTAGATGATGATGATGATGATGACAGATAGATAGATACAGATGGAAGATAGACAGATAGATAGATATAGACAGACATAGATGATAGACAGATAGATAGATCTAGACAGATAGATGATAGAGAGACAGATAAATGATAGAGAGACAAATAAAAGAGAGAGATAGATAAATATAGACAGACAGATAGATGAGAGACAGGCAGACAGATGATAGACAAATAAACAGGTAGATGATGATGATGATGATGACAGATAGATAGATACAGATGGAAGATAGACAGATAGATAGATATAGACAGACATAGATGATAGACAGATGATAGACAGGTAGATGATGATGATGATGATAGACAGACAGATGACAGAGAGACAGATAAATGATAGAGACAGACAGACAGATGATAGACGACAGATGGACAGAGGACAGATAGATGGAGATGTGGCGTATATACTCCACATCTTCGAGGACCCACCGGTCGATGGACACACGGGCTGCTTCCACAGCTGAAGTTACTGAAGGGAACGCTGCCGTGAACACAAGGGCTACGGTTGGTGATCTCACGTTCGTCAGGTAAACACCCGGGGCTGGCATTTCTAGATCCCAGGATGATTCTAGTTTTGAGGACCCTCCACACCGCTTTCCAGGGCGGCTACGCCAGTCCGCATCCCCACGGACAGTACAAGAGGGTCCCCTTTCTCCGCATCCTCGCCAACATCGGTTGTCGCCTGTGTTGGTGATTTTAGCCATTCCGACAGGGGTGAGGCGGCGTCTCCCCGATGCTGAGTCACGCTGGGCGTCTTCTCACGCGTCTGCTGGCATCTGTGTGTCTCCTTTGGAGAAGTGTCTGTTCACGTTCTCTGCCCGTTTTTCAATTACATCGTTTATCCTCTGGCTTTTGAGTTGCATGAGTTCTTTACACATTTTGGATATTAACTCCTTACTAGATACATAACTTGCAAATGTTTTCTGCCATCCCTTAGGCTGCCTTTTTGTCAATGGCTGCCTTTGCTGTGCAGATTGTAGTGTGAAGAAGTCCCGTCTGTCCGTTTTTGCCTCGGTTGCCTTTGGGGGAGCTGCCGTTTAATTGTCCTGGGGGAAGGGATTTTACCCCTGAAGCGGGGTCTCCCTCCATGAGAACGAAGTGAGACCCTGCCGAGGACCAGGCCGACCCAGCCCTGAGCCCCACAGGGTCCCAGTTGACCACGGGCCCCAGTCCTCGCCAGGGATGAGTGGGCCTCGCCGTGAGAAGTGAGGGGCGGCCCCCTGAGCGGCCTGGGCGCTGATCCTCAGCCACCTAAAGGGTCCTGAGAGGAACCAGACCAGCTGATCTTTCTGCCTTCGAGTGCTTTCATCAGGACGTGAGCCCAGGAGCTACCGCAGCCACTCTGAGTCCACGAGGGGAGCTGGCCCGGAGCGGAGGCGGGAGGCACAGGGACGAACGCCCAGGCCCTGATGACGGCCTGGAGCTGCCTAAGTCCAGACTCTGCTCTGCACGAGGGGACACTCATGCTGTCTGAGCCGGCAGGCGGGTTTCCGCCATGTGCTGTTGGAAGGAAGTGTCATTAATGGCATTCTGCCTCCACGGTCACTCTTGCCTCATGGAGTTGAGGCCGGGCCTGTGGAAAGTATGTATCACTGAGTCTTTCTTTCAGGATTCATTTCCGGGATGAGACCAAGATGTCAGCAGGGGATGGTTTCTCCTGAGGCCCCTCCTTTGGTGCAGACGCTCCCTGTCCCCATGTCCCCACACGGCCGTCCCTGTGTCCCTAACAGACAAGACCGCACCACGCAGTGCCGTGAGCGCACCAGGGGCCCCAGGCGGGGTAGGCACGGGGAACCCTGGAGCCACAGGAGCCTGAGGAGCGTCCTCTGTCACTGTCGGCGGGCGGGGGGGGGGGGTGGGGGAGCTGACCCTGTTTCTGACAGAGTCTCCTGTGACGTGACCCAGCCCATCTGGTGCCTGGCCTCCCACCCTCCGGGACCCCTGGGTCTGCAGTGGCCTCCCCACCCACAAGGGACCCCAGGCACCCCGCCCTCCCCCAGACCCACTGCTCTGGCCCCCACCTGTCAGCTACCTTGGGGGCCCCATCCCGCCAGGCCCAGCACCCACAGCCCCCCATCCAGGCGGCAGTCTCCTCTTCCTTCCACGTCCCGGATGCACCACCCGAGGGTGGAGATCGCAGTTCCCTCAGAGGGTGACAGTGGGATGGGTGGGTCGAGAGCCCCACACTGACCTCCAGGGAGCCCCTTACAGGACACGGGGTGTCCTCGTCCACCAAAGAGGCTGCACAGCCCTGTCCCAGCCAGCTCCTAACGGGTGCCACACAGACCCCCCTTCCTGTCCCCAGAGACCCCGTTCTGAGGGGAACAGGCCCGATGCCCTGGATGTGTAGGCGACAAGAGTGATCTGGGGCTTCTGGAATTTTCCAGACAGGAGCCATGTGTGGGACCCCGAGAAAGATGATACACTGTCCCTTAAACCCTCATGACATCCACCCTATCCAGGAACTTCAGAGAAGAAACCCCAACACCTGTGCCGGAACCTCAGACTCTGCATCAGACTTGACTCTGGCTTCTTTTGGTGACAAGCCCTCCTCGAAAGCAACGCATGATGTTTTTTGAAAATAGGTCAGTTCGTGTGTTTTCTGAATGAACTCTTCCCGCCAGCCTGGAGGTGGTGACACGTGGGAGGATGTCTTCGCGAGTGGGAGGGAGGGGCGTGATGGGCAGAGGCAGGGGTGGGGCAGGCAGGCAGGGCAGCAGGGGCATGGGGCAGGGGAGGGAAGGGGTGAGGGGCGGGCAGGGGTGCGGCCGGCATGGTAAGGTGGGCAGAGGCGAGAGGGGCAGGGCAGGTGTGAGGCGGGCAGGGGCGGGCAGGGGAGGGGTGCCCAGGGACGGGAAGGGGTGTGAGGCAGGCAGGAAGGGAGGGGAAGGGCAGGCAGGGGCGGCAGGGACGAAGCAGGCAGGGTACGGTGGGCAGAGGCGAGAGGGGCAAGGGCAGGGGCGAGGCGGGCAGGGGCACAGCCTCCCAGCTGCGGGCTCGCCGGTCCGTGCCACGCAGACTCACTTGGCTTTGGCCCTGGGGGTCTGGGCGGCGTGTGAGGGTCTGACGTGTGAACACGGAGGCGACCCGGACTTTGCAGGGACGCGCGGTCAGGCGCCAGGCCAGTCTGGACCGGGCAGTGCTGACAAGCCACGGCGCACCGGGTGGCCAGCGCTCTTCCCGAAAGGGAGCCTGGAGGGACGAGAGAGAGGACGGGGCCGGCGGCAGGGAGCAATCTGACCCAACGGAAACCCCTTCTCCCGCGGCGGGGGCCGAGGTCGGGGACCCAGGAGGGGCCGCGGGGACAGCCAGCCGTGGCCGCCCTCCTGGGGTTCACCTCAACCCTGGGCTTGGGACGCATCACCCCGGCTCTGCCTCCACCTTCACACCACGTCCCCTTCTGTCCCCTGGTGAGGACACCCGTCACACTGGCTTGGTCAGCGCTCACCCCACGAAGGCCGGGGACACAGCTCAGCCGAGATCCTCTGCAGTGACGCCCCACCACGTCCCCTCGCGCGGCTCCAGGCTCCCGGTAGCGGAGCACGTCTGGCCTGGACGGGAGAGGTCCCGGCCCGCCCCCGCCCTCCCTGTCCCTCACGGCTCTCGAGCTGTGGGCTGGCACTGCCCCGACATGGCCCGTGCTTCTTCCGGGAACTTTGGGACCCGGGATAGGATCACCCGCCCTCGTGAGGGCGTCCAGGGCCCCGTGACCACCTCCAGTGCAGCCCGGGCCTTTTCTAGAAATGGGAGGTCGCTGCCCACCCCGGCCATGACCCCCACCCCTCGAGGGGCCGTGTGCTGGGGGCGGCCCCCAGAAGCGCACAATGGCTTCCGACGGCAGTCCCCACATCATGAGTAAGGAACCCCACTCGGGCACTGGCCACGCCTTCCCTGTCCTGCAGCCAGAGATCATTCTAGAAGTCCCCTCTGTCTGGTCATGCTGTCACCGGACGGCTTGAGGCTAGAGGAGCAGGGCCAGCCGGGTCCCCACCCCCGCACCACGGAGCTCAGGCTCCGGGTCTATCCTCACTGCGCCCACAGCGGCCAGCAGGGACAGGCCCGGACAGCCCTGGTCACAGCCCTCACTGCCCAGCAGACGCCGCTGGGGCAGATTCGCAGCATGGAGACGCCCCGGGTCCTGCCATCAGGGCTCCGTGTGCAGAAACCCTGCTGCGAGGCACCACGGCCCGAGCTCCACGGCAGCGTGTGGCCCTGCGGGGCCTGAGTCCCTGACTAGGAACCAGACCCCACGCGCTGCCCTGTGCTGGGCGTCTACACGGCTGGACACGGCTTGACAGCTTCCTCCCCTCCCTCTGTGGCTCCGCTGACCTCATCTGACGTACCAGGCACTCAGGTTCCCGACACAGTGGATCCAGAAAACCCCTCTTGCCTCGCGACTGCCTGTCCACACCACAGGCCTACGGCCTTGATCTCCTTGTGACAGAGAAACTCCTGGCCTAATGCCCACCAGAGGCTCCAGGAGGTCCCCTTCTGTCCACATCGTCCTCGGGCCTGACGGGAGGACTCCATTCTCTCAGCCACCAGATGAGCCCACATGCAGTCAGATGGCGGAGGCGGGACCCTTCGCAGAATGGACAGCCGGACACTTGCTCACGGCCACCCTGACCCCGTGAGAGAGTCCGAACGTAAGAATAAAAGCGACAGCCAGCACGCAGCCCTTTATCAGAAGTCACACGCAGAGGAGGAGGCGGAGGGTGACGAGTATCGACCCGTCATCTTTGGGCAGAAAACTGCAGGGGTTTTGTCTTTTTATCTAAAACTACTGTAAACCAATTGGAATAAAATAACCCAGTGGCAACTGGAGAGACTGGAACTGGTTATGCCTTCCAGGCTCAATGGCCCTTGTCATCCACGCTCCGCACTGACCGCTGTGGTCACACCCTCGAGGTGGGGGTCCCAGAGCCACCGCTGAGTGAAGAGGAGACCACAGAAGAGCGGGCCACGGAAGAGCGGGCCACGGAAGAGCGGGCCACGGAAGAGCGGGCCACGGAAGAACCTAAACACTGCGATTGAAACCAGGCACAGCTAAGCAGGGCATGCACCTGTGCTACACCTACCCGCCGTCTACCTATCTGCCCATCCCCCATTTATCATCCATCCGTCCGTCGGCCACCATGCTCCTGCCGTCTGTCCACCGTCTGTCTCACAAGCAAGGGAGGGATGAACACAGAACTGAGGACGTGGATGCTTCTGGCACGAGAGCCCCCGCAGAGGCAGCCTGGGTGTCGGAAGTGTTTTCAGAGTTCGATGGTTCCGGGCGGGACGGGAGTCGATCTTTAGTCTGTACCCACATCCAATAGACACTCGTGACTTGCGATTTGTTTCATGAGTCCTCGAGAGTTAAGGCTCTCTCTGCATTTATTTAAGGCTTAGGAGTTTAGTCAATTACGTGGTTTCCCACGTCATTATTATGAGAAATCTTGACCTGTAACGTCAAATTAGGAGTTAGCGTCAACCAAGGAGAACATGAATGTGAAATACGCCGTTCTCCTTCTGGAGCTAAGTGGGCCAGGAATTCTCCTCCGAGCCGCAGACAGCAGCATCCAGAAGCCAGACTCTCCTCGGCCCTTCGACAGGGACATGTGGGCTCGAGGAAACCCTGCCAGGTCTCCACTCTCCAGCTGCGAGGACTTCCAGGTGCCAAGGTTGCCACGGCCGCGAACTGGTCACGGCAGCCACCCTGGAGCGTGAACAGTGAGAGGGCATCCGCTGTCCGGGACAGCGTGGCGGGTGGGTACTCATGCCTGCTGGCACCCAGCCCCTCCTGCGAGCGCAGTCACGGGGACCTGAACAAGGCTGTCCTCCTCCATCCGTGGTCCGTTCGCCATCAGGACACCCAGCGTTTCCGCGCAGGGCAGTGTCCGAAACCAGTCCCACCTCCATCATCACCCAGGTGAACAAGGCGCTCGCAGGAGCCACTGGTCCACAGGAGGCAGTGAGACGTGGAGCGTTTGGTAGATGCCACGGGGACCCGGAAAAAAGAAACCAACACAGAAGCGTTGCCCGTGAATGTGAGGTGGGCACAGCCCCCAGGGAGGGAGGGGAGAGGCTGGCGTGTTCCCACAAGGACGCACCTTGTCAGTGCGTTTCTGTTTCATCAAATGTGACACACATCGTGGGTACGTGTGCTCGCTGGGTCATCTCGAGGCCACCTCACTGCACTGTGGATCAATTCCCAGATACATTTTATTGTCAGAAGGCCTTTCCTCGTGTGAAGGTCTTTTCTATTCCGTGTGGTCGGGAACGGCAGGACGCTCTCGTAGAAAACGAGAGCCTAAAGGCCCAACAAACCGCACGGAAGGCTCTTAAATCTCTACCTGAAGTAAAACAGTGATGATAATTCCGCTTTTGATCTACGATCCGTGGAGAACCCCGTGGGGCTCGGGGTCATCTGTGTGCGGGCGTCTGAGAGCCTGGCCGGCCTGGCAGGGTCGGCACCTGCGAAATCGCTGGCCCGTCCTGCCCACGACACACCTGTCAGCCACGCAGCCCGGAGGCAGCCACGCGGAAGGAGGCGGATCTGGTGTGCGGGGTGGGGGTGGGGGCTCCCCCTGAAAGTCCCGCCTCCCGGTGAGGTCGCTTCTGCATGGACGAGATTCCCGGTCTCGTGTGCAGCAAATGACTAACCTGTGGGCCACACACCGAGTGGCGGCGTGACGTCCCGTGGCACCGCCACGTCTCCGATGAATAGCAGGGCTTGACAGGGGCAGGTGTGAAAAGAAGCTCCAGCAGGACCAGAAAACCAGCGAGGCCTTCGTGGGGACCCCTGGAGTCCCCCGCGCAGTCCCGGAGGAGACCGGGTCTTCGGAAGGAAGCGTCTGAGAACGCAGCCTTCTTCCCTCTCTATCCCATTCCGAGCCTGTCCGGGGCACAGCCGGGCTTTGACCATCGTGGCGCCCGCTTGGCTGGTGGTGGAGGAACAGCCCCCTGCCCTGGCATAAGCGGTGTGGCATCCTGATTCTGAGTGAATGACGGCCGTGTGGAGCGGTGACCGCCAGGCACAGCCTACCCTCCGGCACGTCCCATCCCTTGCCAACGGTAGGATTAAATACAGGGGCTCGTGTGCTGTAACGAACACAGAGGAGAAAGAGTCTGTAGGTTGGAATCCTCCTCATCCATTGATGAGAACGAGATAACGTCCACAGGACCCGTGTCTCCGACCACAGTCATACTTCACCAGTGCCACCGTGCGGGTGGTTGCAAAGTCTGCAGATTTGCCAAGTAACGTGTGCGGATTGGGACGTGACCCTGGGCCGCGTCCTGGGTCCAAGGCTCTTCCCTGTAGGTCAAGAATCACCGATGAGGGCACTGAGTAGCTAGGGCTGTTCGGACTGCAGGTCTACAGGACCATTCTTTGAGCTCCGTGCGTGCGCGAGACCCCAAGGGTGGGCGTGTGAACGTGCTGCCCCACAACAGCGGTGACCGTCCAGGGAGTGGGAGGGGACGCGTGCACCTGGAGGGCGGACTTTGTGTATCAGGGTGGTTAGTTCTCTGTCCTGGGTCATTCACCACATCAATAAAATAAAGGATACGAACCACGTGATCCTCTCGATAGACGCAGAGAAAGCATTTGACAAAATACAGCACCCTTTCTTGATAAAAACCCTCAAGAAAGTACGGATAGAAGGATCATACCTTGAGATCATAAAAGCCATATATGAACGACCCAACGCTAATATCATCCTCAATGGGGAAAAACGGAGAGCCTTCCCCCTCAGGTCAGGAACATGACAGGGATGTCCACTCTCACCACTGTTATTCAACAGAGTATTGGAAGTCTTAGCCTCGGCAATCAGACAACACAAAGAACTAAAAGGCATCCAAATCGGCCAGGAGGAGGTCAGACTTTCACTCTTTGCAGACGACATGATACTCTATATGGAAAACCCAAAAGACTCCAGCAAAAAACTACCAAGAACAGACCCCCGAATTCAGCAAAGTCGCAGGATCTAAAATCACCGTCCTGGCGTGTCTGGGGCTCCGGATGGAGGAACACTGGATGGTGCGCTAAGGAGAGCAGGTGCCCAGCCCCTGGAGTCCCGAACAGAACACAGAGAAGTGAGGGACCCGGGCTCGCGGCCCGTCTTCCAGCTGGGACATCGATCTCACCCTGCCTGGAGCTCAGCTGGAACCCCCTGTGCTGACCCCCGGGGCCCCTGGCACTTCTCAGCCTCCAGCGTCGCAGAGCCGACTCGTCGCCATAAGCCCGCTGGCTCTGTTTTCCAGAGAACCCGACTGATACAAGGACCCCACGGCTGGACACTCCCGCTAGGGCTGAAAACACGTTTCAGCAAATGCGAGTCACAGGAGCGACTGTGTGTGAGACCTGGTAACTGGCCACAGGTGCCGCTTCGTGGCCCAGTGGACGGGGCGTCCGTGGCAAGACGCCCGGCGGACGCTTGTGTGACCGGGTGCTTCCGTTCTGGGGGGAGTTTCTTCCGGAAGGGTCAAGTGAGCTGGCCTCCAGCGGGCACAAGGGCGGCAGGCCTGTCGAAATTCGCGATGTGTCAACACACTTTGATTTCCAAAGGGACCGGGGGGACCCGGCCCCAGATACTGGCGTGTCTGGGGTGCCGACATTCCATCGATGCCCCATGGGCATCTCAAACAGGCACGAAGACAAGCCCTAAGGCGGTGCAGACCCAGGGCCGGGGGCGTGGCCCTGAGGAGTGAGGGGGGCCGCGGCCCGTGACGTGTGCAGCAGGCCCCCTTCCTGAGCCCACAAGCAGGGCGGGCAAAGCTCACACCCTACACAAAAACAACCTGAGCGGAGTAAAATCTGAAACAACCAATAAACCAAGGGCCTCACCCCCAAACTTAAGAGAGTACTTACACCTGCTTCTTAAATAAGGAAACAGAAGGCCATCGCGGAAACGGATATATTGAAAGAGATCTTTAATGATACGGGAGGGGCAGCACCACGTCACAAGCCAACCAAGACCCGGGGGAAACGTGAGAACACGGGACAGAGGAGGCCCACCGTCCCCAGCAGAGGGCTGACGCCAACGGGAAAAACAGTCCAGCTCTTCGAGCCAGAATAAGACAGGAAAGGGAATCCAAACAGCCAGTGGCGTGAAAAGGCTCTCCGGCGGCCACAGAAACACGAGTCAGAGACGCTGAGCACCCCTCTCCCCACCGCCGAGCGGCCGCCATTAGAAGAGCCTCTGCGTGTGGTGCCTGTGGTGAGCAGGTGCATCGGCCACCAGCTCTGTCCTCGGGGACCTACATCCTCCGCTGGACAAGGTGACAATCCCGTATCCTTGAAGGACGGCCGAGGGGCTGCGGGCTTGACTCACAGAGAACAGAGGAGGGGGGTGCCCAGCGCGGAGGCCAGAGGAGGGGCAGGAGCCCGAGGTGAGCCGGACCGGGCGGGAACACCCTCCACCTTCCTGCCCCGACCGCGGCCCCCACGCACACCCAGTGACGAGGGTGGGGAGGAGCGGGGCCAGCCGCACGTCGTGGGAACACCTCGGGACCCGGTCCTTCAGCACCGCTGTGCCGCGAGAGCCGCTCACCGAGCGGCCCACGCCCCGCCTCCGATGCCGGGAACGGGCCTTGCGCCCCGCATCCCAGTGCGGCGACAGTTTTGAGCACGCGGGCACCGGGGACCAGCCCCCGTGCCAAGCGCTCCCCACGCCGGTCTTGGTTCCGACGCCTCGGCGACGGGAGCTGCCAGTGAAAGTCTGGCTCCGCTCAGGGAAGGAGCCGGGTGAGCCCAGGTGCCCCCAACGCGGCCCAGGAGTCTCAGCCACCGAGGGGGCCTCTCCACACCCCCCACGTCATGCCCCAAGCAGGGGGGAGCCGTGGGTCACAGCCGCTCGCGAGGCCCCACTCTGAATTCCTCTGACTCCGGGCCCAGACCTCACGCGACAGAAGAGAGTCCTGAGCCCCCCGCAGACCCCAGGGCTGGGACGGGGGCCGAGTTCCTCCCAGACGCAGAACAGCAGTCAGGACCCGAGACGCACGGACCGTCGGTTCAAACAACTGCGCGTCCCGAACGCTCCGCTCCCGCCCCCTCCTCTTCTGGCCAAATCCCCAGTGCCTGCTCTTTACGGCGCGCCCGGGCCAGAAAACAGACAGTAGACACACAGACAATTACGAACAGGAACGGAGAGGCGGGGAGAGGCGGGGAGAGGCGGGGAGAGGGGCGGGGGGAGGGGCGGGGGGAGGGGCGGGGGGGAGGGGCGGGGGAGAGGCGGGGGGAGAGGCGGGGGGAGAGGCGGGGCACGCGCCAGACCACAGCCACTGTGTCCAAGGCGCCTGCGCCCATGCAAACGGTCCAGCTGTGTGGTGCCTGGGGCGCTGGAAGAGCATGGGTGCAAACGCACAGGAAGTCACCCAGTTGTCAGGGTGGCCCCGCGACCCCGGGGAGACCAGGGGCAGACCTGCTGCTCACATGACCTCCGAGTCCTCGCCGTGCTGGGCAGGGTCCCCAGGTCACTGGTGGGAAGGGGGGGGCCGCCAGGAGCTGAGCCCCCAGGAGAACGCACGTGGGAAACCCAAAACCAGGCACAGCCAGGGCACGCAGCCCCGACCCCCAGAACCGGCCCCGGCCTCAACCGGAAGCCGCCGCCCCGCCGTCGCTCCCGGCGGTGTTTTCATTGACGACGCGGCAGTAACGGAACCTGACCGCAGACGCGGTCCCCGCTGGTCTCCCTGGGGTCCTGAGGGATAGATTCCTGATGACCCTGGTGTGTGCGACAACAAGAGGTAACTAAGTACCTCACCCGGGAACCATTCTCGGCATAATTAAGTGCACGTTTCATCTTAATTATTGGGGGACTCAGCACGACCCCACCGTGCTCCGGGCTCACCGCCAGTGCGTTCTAAGTGCGGTCAGATGCGCGCTTGGCCTCAACACCTTGTTCCAGGTGCTGTGCAGGCCCCCGTGGGCGCGTGCCCTCGTCCCTTCCATTGGTGGCGGATTCACTTGCTGAGGGGACTTCCACGGAAACAGCCACCCAAGGGGCATGTGTTGGAACGGACGTGCCCTGTGACCACCTGTCCACTCCCGGGGGCCGGCCGGGGCCAGTCGCCTGCATACCGACCGGCGGGCACTGGGTGCCCCACAGATGCTCACAGGTTGAATCGAACGGAGCTGGTTTCCTCCTACGAGGTTCCCAGGGAGGCCTGGGTCTCTCGGGTGGGTCCTGGAGCTCGAGCGTGAGCCTGTGTCACCGTCAGCACGCGGTGGGGCTCCTGTGGGGACGCCGCACTGCCCCTCCCTGCTTTCCTCCTGGGCTCGTGTGTTCATGCGAACGGCCTCGGCTCACAGACAGGAGCAGAGGGACGGGTGTCCCTCAGCCGGGGCTGTGACCTGCTGACGTGACACTCCCCTGCCCTCCTGCATGTTGGCCGGGGGGCACAGAGATCAAAGCCACCTCCTGGACACCTGCCGGAGCCGCCCCGGGATCGGGACTGCTCGTTACGCGGCACGGCTGGCCCGGACGGATGCAGCTGCACGTCTGACGGCTCAGTCCTCGGTGGGGGGGGGGGGGGGGGGGGGGGCGGGGGAGCGGGAGGCTCCTCGCTGGCTGCTCTCTGGGGCTGGAAGGCCCTGCCTGCCCGGAGGATCTGGGGGGACCTCAGCCCGCCTGCAACCCGGCCACAGTCAGCAAAGTGCATCCGGGGCCCCCGCTGCCGCTGCGCCTTCACAAGTAAGGCCACGCAGGAGCTCGCCTGCGCCTTAGCACGCAGTGTCGGCCTGCGGTGCGGCTACGACGGCACAGAATCGCGATGCAGCCGAAGTGCTCGCTCTCGGGTTCTGTAAAGGAAAGTCCCGTCCACGTGGAACACGGCAGGCCCCCGCGGGTTTGTTTCTCCCCCCCTCCCCCCCTTTCTGTGAACCCGGAGGTTCCTGGGGTCCACCGGCCACAAGACACCCAGTTAACTCATTCATACCCAGTCGCCGAGACCACACAGCCAGAAAGGGCCCCACCCTGCCCGGGGCTGTCACCCCGGGCCCCTCCCGGGCAGGTCGCGTCCATGGGCACAGCCACCATGGCGGGGGGGGCATGCTCACCTCCTCCCCAAACCAAGGCTCAGAGCGTCTCCGAGTCCTGCCTGGGGCCGCCCTCACCCGTGCCAGCTGGAGTCCCTTCTGGGCAGTTGTGGTCACAGGCAGAAGAATACCTCCTCCCATCAGCCCTCTGCCCCCTGAGGAGCTGGCCTCCTGGACGCCCAGCTGGGGTGACAGCCTCGCCCTCGGCAAGGGGCCCCGGGCTGCAGCCCCCACTTCGCCCTTGGCGACTGCCCACCCTTTCTTCTTTTTTACGTCAACAAATCTGAACGCACTGGTGGTGCCGCCCGTCTGTGAGGCTCAGTCCCTGGAGGCAGAGGCCACCTGCCTCCCTGCCCCTTGGGTGGCGTGTGCAGGCCCTGCAGGTGTGGGGCTGTCCGCCGGGAGGCCAGGAGCCCGGGCTGTGCAGGCCCCACGGGCACCTGGGGTCTCTGGAAGGAAGCACAGGGGACATGCTGGCCACGGGCCAGGCGTGGGGCAGGGGCGAGGGGAAGACAGACTCCCAGCCTGGCCCACGGGAATGGAATCTTCCTGCGTCGCAGCTAAAGACCACTTAGTCCACAACATCCACACGGCCTGGGGACGTCCACGGACGCGGGCCAGCCAGGGCCCCACGGCACACTCATTGCCAACAACTGAGAATCATGTAATTTTAAAACTTTCTGCAAGTGACCACAATTTTGTGCACCCTCCATTTAGAGAGCAAAGGGACTTCTTTACGGTATTCCTTACGGGAGATTCGTCATCGTTCCCAGATGGGAACGTGGGCCCACGTGCTGTGTTGAGAAGTGTGCCCGTGGCCGGGGCGCAACACTGGCCGTGGCCTCTGGGAGAGCCAGGAGCCGTGGGGGAGGCCACGTGCCACGGAGACCTTGCTGGTGGCATTTGCACGTCTGACGGCACTGGAGCTCAGCCCCAGGCTCCACGAAGAGACGAGGTCCCCAGAACCCCCCCTGCTCCCCGTCCCGTCCTGTGAACTTTAAGGGCCCCTGGTCACAGGCATTCCTCAGACAGCTCAGCAATGTGTCAATGAATGAAGATTCGACACGGTCCCAGCCCATCCCCGTCACTCTGTCCCACCGAAGGCCAGGCCCCGGCTCGGGACCTGAAGCACCAGTGTCCCCGGCAAGCCCTTCAGTGCTGGTGGCCTCCCCAGGCCCCTCGGCCACCCGCCTCCACACTCTGTGCACACCTTCGTCCAGCCTTCTCCTCCCAAACCCTCGAGGCACAGGGTGATCCCTCCTCCTCCAGGGAGCCACCCCTGACTCCACCACCTGCCTGGTACATGGCTCACACGCCCCTCGTCAGCCCTGACATGTCCGGTGACCGTCACATCCCCAGTCGATCCAGCAGCTGCTAACGGCTTCTTTGCTGCTGCGGCCTGGCCCAGACAAGCACCAGGCTCGCAGAGGGGACACGAGACCAGAGGTAGGGTCCCAGGTGCAGGACCAGAAGTGGGACCGTGTAACTGCACACAGGACTCACCCGGCATCTGTCACCAAGGCGGAGGCAGAGAAATAAGGGGCGTCCACGGCAGGGCCCAGACACGGCGTTTCCACTCCCGACGCCCGGCCGAGGCTGACCACCAAGCCGCCCTTTCTGCCGGGCAGGATCAGTAGCAAGTTCAGCTGGGTGGGGGGCAGGGTTAATTCCAGGCAGACGGAGGGGGAGAGAGGGCCGGGCACCGGCCGCCATGTCCTCCTGGCCCATAACCTCAGAGGAGCAGGAGGGAGGGCTTCCTGGCAGAGACAACGCACGAGACCCAGGCAGGGATTGCGAGTTCCAGAGTCCACATCTCCCTCGGCCGCTCCAGGGGACTCGTCCTGCGGCGGCTCCGGGTCTGGGGACAACTCACTGCCCGCCCTCTGCCTGAGTGGTTCGTTTCCTACCATGCTGGCTCAGCAGGAAGCTTCTGGCTTCCCTGGCGTGAACCGCGTCAAGCAGGTTAAATCCCTTTGCCCTTCCCTCCACTAGTGACGTTGCACCACCTATGGACTTTGTCACCAAACCAGCAAGTAGAGACATGCTCCACACCCCCGAGTGCTCCCCATACCCCCGAGTGCTCCCACACTCCCGAGTGCTCCCCATTTCTGTACTCCCGAGTGCTCCCCATACTCCCAAATGTGCTCCATTCTCCCTAGTGATCCCCACCCCCACACTCCCAAGGGCACCACTTTTTCTGAGTGGTCCCCACACTCCTAAATGCACTCCAGACTCCAGAATGCTCCCAATACTCCCGAGTGCTCCCCATATTCCAAAGTGCACCCTTTCGTGTTTGAAAAAACTGTTTACGGAGCCAAGATGGCGGAACTGCATGGAAGCTTTTTGTGTGTCTCGCGCCCATGAAATCCAGCCAGACCAACACTAAACCGTCCTACACACCTAGAAACCTGACTGGAGGATCAACACAACAATCTGCACAACCTGAACCACAGAATTCAGCAGGTACGCGGCGCGGAGAGCTGAACTTGGGGAGCGAGAAGCCGCAAAAGGCAGGGAACCGCTTTTGAGGGAGGAGAGAGGACGGAGACCGGGGAGGGGGAAGAATACGGGAAAATCACCCCTCCCCAAAAGCAGCTGGAGAGAAAGTGGAAAATTGGAAACAGCCGCGGGGACTAAACCAAAAAGGGAGAACGGAGAAAGGAGAGGGTTTAAACTCCATTAAGACTGTAAATGAGGGGAGCGCAAAGGCTGCAACTCCGCAGCTCCCTACCTGGCGGTGCTCTGATGGGAAGGGCGAATCCCCAGGAGCAGAGTGGGGTCCGGGAGGCTCTCCGGCCACACGGGGAGAAGCGGTCCCGCTGCTGGAAGGACATTTGGTGGAGACCGTTGAAGCCACCTGGTCCCGGCAGACCCTGGGAGGCGGCCACATTCGCTGGTGCCGGAACAAGGTCGTTGAGGGTGAAGCCTGGTGCCGGATGTGATTTCCCATAATCCCTGAAACGCTGCTGCTACACCGTCTCGCGAACTTTTTCTGGGGCGGGCTGGCACCCGGCCGCAGTCTCGGGGCACCGGCAGCAGCAGGGTCCAGCAAGTGTTCCTGGGTGCAGCCGACATTCGGCCATTGCTCACTCGGCCATTGCTGGGTGAGACCCTCCCGCAGAGGGGCGGAGCGGGTCAAGGCCGCAGTCCTTCGGAAGGAAGGGGCCGGGAAAAACAGCGCGTCTGAGACAAAACTCGGGAGAGAGGTGCTGCCTGGGGCCTGGTCACGGACAGTGAAAAAGCGGGAAGCGGACGAGAGCTGGAGACTGAGGACCAGTGCACAACCGGTGATCCAGGAGAACAGACCGGGCGGCTGGGTGGCGCCATTTTTCACCACTCCCACGCATGCGCAGACGTACCTACGAGCCCCGGAACAATCCACCCCAGGAGGCCGGCAGCGCCATCTAGGGGAGAGCGGAGCTGTTACACCGAGCCCCGCCCATCTGGGCCAACTTCGCTCTTCCAGAACACAAACCTCACCGCGGGCTTAGTTTATGGAACATAAAGCGCTACATAGACTGACTTCTAAGGGAAAATGAAACAATTTCAGTCCTACTTCACTCTGTTGGCAGGTTCATCGGCTCAATTTTCTTTTTTTTTTCTTTTTCCTTTTTCTCTTTTACAATTCGTTTCTTTTTCTTGAATACAGAAAGAGAAAAAAATTCATTTTTATTTTCAATTTTTATTAAAAATATCTTTCTTTAATTTTTATTACTATGTTTTTTACTTTGCTGTAAATTTTTTCAAATTCTACTTTACTTCCATCATTTTATTTTAGTCTACTTCAGTGTACTCACCTTTTCAAATTTTCAAACAATTTCTTTTTTTCTTTTTTTCTCTTTTTCGTTTCTTTTCTTTTTCTTGAATGCAGAAAGAGAAAGGCTTCATTTTTACTTTCAATTTCTATTAAAAATATTTTTATTTAATTTTTATTACTATACTTTTTGCTGGTATGTGAATTTTTTTCAAATTCTATTCTACTTCCATCATTTTATTTTAGTCTACTACAGTGTATCCACTTTGTCAAATTTTCAAACGATTTCTTTTTTATCTTTTTTCTTTTGTTTTTTTTCCTTTTTTCTTAAATACAGAAAATGAAAAAATTCATTTATTTTTAATTTCTATTAAAAATACTTTAATTTTTTTCCTACTATATTCTTTACTTTTGTGTATATTTTTTCAAATTCTATTTTACCCCCATCATTTCACTTTAGTCTACTTCAGTGTATTCATTTTTTCAAATTCTCAAACGATTTCCTTCCCCCCACCTTTTTTTCTCTAATCTGTCAAACCACTTTCAACACCCAGACCAAAACACACGTAGGATCCAGCATCATCTATTCGATTTGTGTGTGTGTTTAATATTTAATTTTTAATTTTAATATTTTTTAATTTCAATTTTTCTACCTCATTATTTCCTTTTGTCCCTTCAAAATGACAAAACAAAGGAATTCACCCCAAAAGAAAGAGCACGAAGAAACGACAGCCAGGGATTTAACCAACACAGATACAAGCAAGATGTCTGAACCAGAATTTAGAATCACGATAATAAGAATACTAGCTGGAGTCAAAAATAGATTAGAATCCCTTTCTGCAGAGATAAAAGAAGTAAAAAATAGCCAGAATGAAATTAAAAATGCTATAACTGAGCTGCAATCACGGATGGATGCAGCAGCGGCAAGGATGGATGAGGCAGAACAGAGAATCAGCGATATAGAGGACAAACTTACAGAGAAAAACAAAGCAGAGAAAAAGAGGGAGATCAAGGCAAAAGAGCACGATTTAAGAATTAGAGAAATCGGTGACTCATTAAAAAGGAACAACATCAGAATCATAGGGGTCCCAGAAGAGGAAGAGAGAGAAATAGGGGTGGAAGGGTTATGGGAGCAAATCATAGCAGAAAACTTTCCGAAACCCGGGGAAAGACACAGATATCAAAATCCAGGAAGCACAGACGACCCCCATTAGATTCAACAAAAACCAAACATCAACAAGGCATATCATAGTCAAATTCACAAAATACTCAGGCAAGGAGACAATCATGAAAGCAGCAAGGGAATAAAAGTCCCTAACCAACAAGGGAAGACAGATCAGGTTTGCAGCACACCTAGCCACAGAAACTTGGCAGGCCAGAAAGGAGTGGCAGGATATATTCAGTGTGCTGGATCAGAAAAATATGCAGCCAAGAATTCTTTATCCAGCAAGGCTGTCATTCAAAATAGAAGGAGAGAGAAAAAGTTTCCCAGACAAACAAAAATTAAAGGAGTTTGTGACCACTAAACCAGCCCTGCAAGAAATTTTAAGGCGGATTCTCTGAGGGGAGAAAAGATGAAAAATTAAAATAAATAAATAAATAAATAAATAAATAAATAAATACCTACCTACTTACCTACATACATACCAAAAGCAACAAAGATTAGAAAGGCCCAGAGGACACCACCAGAAACTCCAACTCTACAAGAAACATAATAGCAATAAACTCATATCTTTCAGTACTCACTCTAAATGTCAATGGACTCAATGCCCCAATCAAAAGACATAGGGCAACAGAATGGATAAGAAAACAAGATCCATCTATATGCTGTTTACAGGAGACCCACTTTAGACCTAAAGACACGTTCAGATTGAAAATAAGGGGATGGAGAACCATCTATCATGCTAATGGTCAACAATAGAAAGCTGGAGTAGTCATACCTATATCAGACAATCTAGACTTTAAAATAAAGGGGCGCCTGGGTGGCGCAGTCGGTTAGGCGTCCGACTTCAGCCAGGTCATGATCTCGCGGTCCAGGAGCTCGAGCCCCGCGTCGGGCTCTGGGCTGATGGCTCGGAGCCTGGAGCCTGTTTCCGATTCTGTGTCTCCCTCTCTCTCTGCCCCTCCCCCGTTCATGCTCTGTCTCTCTCTGTCCCAAAAATAAATAAACGTTGAAAAAAAAATTTATAAAATAAAGACTGTATCAAGAGATGCAGAAGGGCATTATATCATAATCAAGGGGTCTATAGACCAAGAAGACCTAACAATTGTAAACATTTTTGGGCCAAATGTGGGGGCACCCAAATATATAAATCAATTAATCACAAACATAAACTCATCGATAGTAATACCATAATTGTAGGAGACTTCAACATCCCGCTCACAGCAATGGACAGATCATCTAATCAAAAAATCAACAAGGAAACAATAGCTTTGAATGACACACTGGACCAGATGGACTTAACAGATATATTGAGAACATTTCATCCTAAAGCAGCAGAATATACATTCTTCTCCAGTGCACATGGAACATTCTCCAGAATAGACCACATATTGGGACACAAATCAGCCCTAAGTAAATACAAAAAGATCGAGATCATACCGTGCATATTTTCAGACCACAAAGCTATGAAACTTGAAATCAACCACAAGAAAAAATTTGGAAATGTAACAAATACTTGGAGACTGAATAACATCCTACTAAGGAATGAATGGGCTAACCAAGCACTTAAAGAGGAAATTAAAAAGTATATGGAAGTCAATGAAAATGATAATACCACAACCCAAAACCTCTGGGACACAGCAAAGGTGGTCATAAGAGGAAAGTATATAGCAATCCAGGCCTTCCTAAAGAAGGAAGAAAGATCTCAGATACACAACCTAACCTTATGCCTTAAGGAGCTGGAAAAAGAACAGCAAATAAAACCCAAAACCAGTAGAAGACAGGAATTAATAAAGATTAGAGCAGAAATTCTATCGAAACCAAAAAAAGCCAGTAGAACAGATCAATGAAACCAGAAGCTGGTTCTTTGAAGAGTTAACAAAATTAATAAACCACTAGCCAGTTTGGTCAAAAAGAAAAAGGAAAGGACCCAAATAAATAAAACCAAGAATGAAAGAGGAGACATCACAACCAACACAGCAGAAATAAAAACAATAGTAAAAGAATATTATGAGCAATTATATGCCAATAAAATGGGTAATCTGGAAGAAATGGACAAATTCCTAGAAACATATACACTACCAAAACTGAAACAAGAAGAAATAGAAAATTTGAGCTAGTAAGGAATCAAATTAGTAATCAAAAATCTGCCCAAAAACAAGAGTCCAGGGCCCGATGGCTTTGCAGGGGAATTCTACCAAACATTTAAAGAGTTAACACCTATTCTCTTGAAGCTGTTCCCAAAAATAAAAATGGAAGAAAAACTTCCAAACTCTTTCTATGAAGCCAGCATGACCTTGATTCCAAAACCAGACAGAGACCCCACGAAAAAGGAGAATATAGACCGATTTCCCTGAGGAACATGGATGTAAAAATCCTCAACAAGATATTAGCCAACCGGCTCCAACAATACATTAAAAAAATTATTCATCACGACCAAGTGGGGTTTATACCTGGAATGCAGGGCTGGTTCAATATCAGCAAAAACAATTAACGTGATTCACCACATCAATAAAAGAAAGGACAAGTACCATATGATCCTTTCAATAGATGCAGAGAAAGCATTTAACAAAATACAGCATCCTTTCTTGATAAAAACCCTCAAGAAAGCAGGGATAGAAGGATCATACCTCGAGATCATAAAAGCCATATAGGAACGACCCAATGCTAATATCATCCTCAATGGGGAAAAACTGAGAGCTTTCCCCCTAAGATCAGGAACAAGATGGGGATGTCCACTCTTGCCACTGTTATTCAACACAGTAGTGGAAGTCTTAGCCTCTGCAATCAGACAACACAAAGAAATAAAAGGCATCCAAATTGGCCAGGAGGAGGTCAAACTCACTCTTCGCAGATGACATGATACTCTATACGGAAAACCCAAAAGATTCCACCAAAAAACTGCTAGAATTGATTCATGAATTCAGAAAAGTTGCAGGATATAAAATCAATGCACAGAAATCAGTTGCATTCCTATACACCAACAATGAAGCGACAGAAAGAGAAATCAAGGAATCAATCCCATTTACAGTTGCACCAAAAACCATAAAATACCTAGGAATAAATCTAACCAAACGGTGAAAAATCTATACCCTGAAAACTATAGAAAGCTTATGAAAGAAATTGAAGAAGACACAAAAAAATTGAAAAAGATTCCATGGTCCTGGATAGGAAGAACAAATATTGTTAAAATGTCGATACTACCCAAAGCAATCTACATATTCAACGCAATCCCTATCAAAGTAACACCAGCATTCTTCACAGGGCTAGAACAAATAATACTGAAATTTATATGGAACCAGAAAAGACCCCGAATAGCCAAAGCGATCTTCAAAAAGAAAACCAAAGCAGGAGGCATCACAATCCCAGACTTCACGCTATACTACAAAGCTATAATCATCAAGACAATATGATACTGGCACAAGAACAGACACTCAGATCAATGGAACAGAATAGAGAACCCAGAAATGGACCCGCAAACGTATGGCCAACTAATCTTTGACAAAGCAGGAAAGACTATCCAATGGAATAGAGACAGTCTCTTCAGCAAGTGGTGCTGGGAAAACTGGACAGCGACATGCAGAAGAATGAACCTGGACCGCTTTCTAACACCAGACACGAAAATAAACTCAAAATGGATGAAAGACCTAAGTGTGAGACAGGAAGCCATCAAAATCCTCGAGGAGAAAGCAGGCAACAACCTCTTGGACCTCACCCACAGCAACTTCTTACTCAACACGTCTCCAGAGGCAAGGGAAACAAAAGCAAAAATGAACTACTGGGACCTCGTCAAGATAATACCTTCTTCACAGCGAAGGAAACAATCAGCAAAACTAAAAGGCAACCGACGGAATGGGAGAAAATATTTGCAAATGACATATCAGATAAAGAGTTAGTATCCAAAATCGAAAAAGAACTTATCAAACTCAACACCCAAAAATGAAATAATCCAGTGAAGAAATGGGCAGAAGACATAAATAGACACTTTTCCAAAGAAGACATCCAGATGGCCAACCGGCACATGAAAAAATGCTCCACGTCACTCATCAGGGAAATACAAATCAAAACCACCGTGAAATACCACCTCACCCCTGTCAGAATGGCTCACATTACAACTCAGGCAACAACAGATGTTGGCGAGGATGCGGACAAAGAGGATCTCTTTTGCGTTGTTGGTGGGAATGCAAGCTGGTGCAGCCACTCTGGAAAATAGTAGGGAGGTTCCTCAAAAAACTAAAAATAGAACTACCCTACGACCCAGCAATTACACTACTAGGCATTTATCCATGGGATACAGGGGTGCTGTTTCAAAGGGCCACATGCACCCCCATGTTTACAGCAGCGCTATCAACAATAGCCAAAGTATGGAAAGAGCCCACATGTCCATCTGTGGATGAATGGATAAAGAAGATGTGGTATATATACACAATGGAGTATTACTCGGCAATCAAAAAGAATGAAATCTTGCCATTTGCAACTACGTGGATGGAACTGGAGGGTATTATGCTAAGTGAAATTAGTCAGAGAAAGACAAAAATCATATGACTTCACTCATATGAAGACTTTAAGAGACAAAACAGATGAACATAAGGGAAGGGAAACAAAAATAATATAAAAACAGGGAAGGGGACAAAGCATAAGAGACTCATAAATATGGAGAACAAACAGAGGGTTACTGGAGGGGTTGTGGAGGGGGGATGGGCTAAATGGGTAAGGGGCACTAAGGAACCTACTCCTGAAATCATTGTTTCACTATATGCTAATTTGGATGTAAAATTTAAAAAGTAAAAAATAAAATTAAGAAAATGAATAAAGAAAAAATAAAGTCCTTCACAGAAACATTTAAAAAAAAGAAAAAACTCTTCACATATTAAGCTGAACAACTCGGTGTCACAGCATTTCCGAGTCCCTGTAACTTTGTGAGGAGAGCACCTTGGCAGGGCTACTGAACACAGAGACCAGTCACTACTCAGTCTGTCCCAGTGCCTGTAGATTCTCGAGTTACCTGCGCTGATGCTCAGACAGCCACAGCCGGAGGAGCTGAGACCCAGGGAGTGAGACCCAGTGAGCTGACCCCATGCACCTGAGACCCGAGGAGAGGAGACCCGAGGGGCCGAGACCTCTCTTGCACGGGGTCCCTGGTCCCCCAGCGCTCAGGAAGGTGAGCGAGTGTTTCCCCAAATGACAACAGCCACCCGCAGGCTCAACCCCGGGGGGAATCCCACTCTTCCTGCCCTCACTAAGGTCAGAGTCTGTCAGAAAGACTTCAGCTTTTCCACATCTCCCGAGAAAAGTAAACTGTGTGTAGCTGGCACCGTTAGACCCACGTGAGGTTTTCAGGAGATGCTTCTGGAAGCTGGGCAGACAGATGGTTTGCCCTCTTCCTGGGGAGATAATGGTTTGTTTTACAAATGTGCTCAGGCCAGGAGCCGAGGGGGACAGAGCAGAGTGCACACAAGGCACGTGGCAAAGAGCGAATTCCGAGCCACCGGACGCCCGTCTTGTCATTTCAGACAAACGCCCTTCACACGAGCAGCGGTTTCTTCCGGGGGTGTAGACACGAAGCCAGGACCCGCATCTTTGGACCCGGTGTATGCGTGCTCACGATGACAGCACCTGACAACGTGCGAGGCGCCGAGACCGGGAAAGGGAGTGGGAGCGCACCGACCTCGCCTCCTGTGTCGGAGCACGGAAGCTGGGGTCTCCCTGCCCGGGGGGCCCACCTGCCGGGTGACTGACCCGAGCCAGGGCCTGGACGATGTGAGGGAGGGCTGACCGCACTCTCACTGGCAGCGTCAATCCATCTCAGTCAACGATCAGTCCAAATGTACGATTTTCCATTTAAATACATAAACGCGCGTAGTGTGTGAAGATATGCTTATTCGTCCCTTTAAAACACACGTACACGTGAACGCACGCACATGTGCACCTGTGTAGCGATGTACGCAGCCTGTGCACGTGTGTGTGCACGCATTTGTCGATCCCTTCTCATGAGTTCCAGGTCGTTTGAATCCCACTTTGTTGAGATGTGCTGATAAAAAATAAAATTCACCCATTAAGAGTACCGTTTCATGGGTTTTGCCGGATGTGCCCCCCCCCCCGTACCCGCATCTCCCGAGCCCATCCCGTGACGCCAGCCGGCCACGGGCCAGCTCTGTCACCGTCGTGGGATTTTAAGACAAACAGACGTGACAGGATGCCCTCTGCGTCTGCTTCTCTCGCTCAGCGTGTTTGCAGAGAGCCTGCGGCCCATGCTCCATTCTGAGTGGTTGTCTGTCGGGCCGCACGCTCCCCATTCAGAAGAGAGACACACGGCGCCCAGCCCCGGCCGCGCGGCACGTGAGCACTGGAGCCCAAGCTGAGCCCTGTGGGACGTGGGTCTGCTGTCTTCTTGTGCACACCAGCAGTTACCACGGTCTCTTGTGAAGTGTCTGTTCACACGTTTCGATCTTGCCTTTAAAACTGCGATGTTTGAGGGGCGCCTGGGTGGCGCAGTCGGTTAAGCGTCCGACTTCAGCCAGGTCACGATCTCGCGGTCCGTGAGTTCGAGCCCCGCGTCGGGCTCTGGGCTGATGGCTCAGAGCCTGGAGCCTGTTTCCGATTCTGTGTCTCCCTCTCTCTCTGCCCCTCCCCCGTTCATGCTCTGTCTCCCTCTGTCCCAAAAATAAATAAACGTTGGGAAAAAAAAAATTTAAAAAAATAAAAATAAAAATAAAAAATAAAAATAAAAAAAAAACTGCGATGTTTGAGTTAGACCCGTTCTTCCTATTCTGGACAAAAGTCTTTCCCGAGATGTACGGATGACCGTTTGCCGCTACTTTGTGGCTCGCTTTGTCCTTTTCTTGATGGTAACTTTCTGTTGAGTTTTTTATTTGTTTTGAAAGAGAGAGAGAAAATGGGGGAGGGCCGGAGAGAGAGAGAGAATCCCGAGCAGTTTCCATGCGGTCAGCACAGAGCCCGACGTGGGGCTCAGACTCATGAAACCATGAGCCCATGACCTGAGCCCAAAGAGTCGGACGCTTAACGGACTGAGCCCCCCGGGTGCCCCTCGATGGTAACTTTCAAAGAGGGAATGTTTTTAATTTGGACCAAGTACAATTCATTGATTTTTTTCTTTTGTGTCTTATGTGTTTTTATCTGTGTGAGAGATGCCCGCCAGCCCGGCCCTGGGCCCCCCGTCCTACCCCCACCCCCACGGACCAGAGCATGTGTGTTCACTCGGGACTGTTCACGGCCCCGCCCTCTCACCTCCCCTGGACTAAGCAGGTGCGTTGCAAGTTTTTCTTGACCTTGTAACACTAGCTCAGAATCATATATATTTATGGGCACCCGGGTGGCGTCCAACTTTGGCTCAGGTCACGATCTCGCGGTCCGTGGGTTTGAGCCCCACGTGGGGCTCTGTGCTGACGGCTCAGAGCCTGGAGCTTCCTTCCGATTCTGTGTCTCCCTCTCTCTCTGCCCCTCCCCCACTCCCATTCCTTCTCTCTCTCTCTCTCTCATAAACGTTTTTATTTAAAAAAAGAATTTCATATATTTAACAATCCTGCTGTTGACCAAAACTGCATTATCCTGGGAGGCCCACTCATCAGCGGCAGCAGGGCACCCACAATGACCTGGGGGAGGGAGTGTGGTCACAGGACAGTTTGCATTTCAGTCATGCTACCGTTGGACCGCGTGTGGCTGCCCTGCTTGCCAACAGGCCCCTGAGGTTTCCAGGGTGGTGCCCACCGGCCGGGCCTCGTGGCCAGGAGGGGCCGTGGAAGCAGCGATCCTGCAGAGGTGAGGGATTCTCTGCTCCGCCGGAAGGGGGACATGGGACGGGGGGTGGGGGGAGGGCTGCCTCGGTGAAGGGCCTCCCGGTGGGCACGCTCTCCCCACAACACCCGAGCGCGCCAGGTCTAGAGGCACCCACGTTGCCGGGCGCCCCCGAAGCTTGTGCTGGGCAGGCTCCCGGGGCCCCATGGACGGGGGGTGTCGGGCAAGCGGTCTCCAGCTGACCGGCCGGCTGGGCCTCGCCCATGACCCGGCTGTCTCAGAAGCACGAGGCTCCAGGGAGCCGGCCCCCACTTAACCAATTAACTCAGCTTTTCCCAGAGGCTACCACCGGGCACCAACCAGACCCGCCCTCGGGGCGCCCCCGCGTCTCCCCGGTGCTGGGGTCACCAAGGGGCTCACGGGCCCCACCCTCCTGCTCTTCAAAGGCCAGACTTCTAACACACAGCAGTTAAATGTCTCTGTTTTGTTCTAATTGGGAGTCAGCAGAAGAATCAGAGATTCACTTGTATTCGTGGCATCAATAATTCGATACAAAAAGAGAAGAAAAGAAGAGAATTCGCAATCCACACATGCAGATCTGGCTACAGCTTATTACTCGTGATAACGAAAGAAGCTCTTAATTAGGAATCCACCATTCTATTTTAAGGACAGGGTGGGTGTGGGACGTGACCCCTGTGCTCTCGATATGACAACCTTACAAAGATATAACTTTGGTAGGAAATACACCAAAAAAATTAACAGGAATGAGCTCTGTGCAGTCAAGCTATGGATGATTTATTTTTAATTTTCTTCTCAGTGTCTTTCAGTGTTTTCCAGCCCCTCTCTAACAAGCTTTTTTTTTTTTTTTTTTCAGTTTTACAACAAAAGCATGTTTTCAAATCAGGGACAAGTCAAAGTTGAGGTCTATCAACTAAAAATATCCTCAGCCCGGTGACACTGCTAACCTCCTGGCCAGCAGTTGGCCGGTGGAACATTCGAAAGCAGAAGGGTCCCCAAGGTGGGGTCCCGTGTGCTCCTGCCAGATTTCAGCGCGTGCGAGGACTGAGCTCCCGCTGCTCTGGCCCCGCTGACCCACCCCCCGGGCCTGGTGGGAATTCAGCTGCCGCCCCGGGACTTGGAAGTCCATCTGGGAAGCGAAGGGGCCGGGGGTGAAGGGCGCTGCTGTGCTCTGAGCGCCCACCCCCCCTCCCCAAATGCATATGTTGACGTGCTGTCCCCCTCTGTGGCCCCCAAAACAATCGGTCCCCTTCCACCCCCGGAGGACACGGCGAGGAGGCGGCCTCACCCGATGGCGGGTCTGTGGCGCCGTGGTCCTGGGAGTTCCCCGCCTCCAGAAGATGGGAATGAACTCATCTGTGTGAGCCCCTGTCCACGGTGCCTTTGCTACGGACGTCCCGATGGGCTGAGACACGTGAGGACCGCTTTCCAAGTCCCCTTTGGTGCCCACGCCCTGTTCACAGACGGAACCAGGCTCTTGGGGGCCCGTAACCTGCCCTCACTGCCGACACCACCCCCCCAACACTCAGAGCCACGTGGCCACCGTCTCACGAAGCTCCATGGTGACGTCTGCGGGGACACGGCTACACCACTGTGCCAGGCTGCCCGCCAGGAGGTCCACGGGAAACATGCTGGCCGAGAGCGCCACGTGAGGGTCCCACGCTCAGATCTGGACGGGTCCGCTGCGGAGGCTGGGACTGCTGGTCCCGAGCAGAAAGAAGCAGGGTGGGAACCCTGAGAGCCCAGCTGCGCCCGAGGTGCGTCTCCTGCCCCCTGGAGCCCTGACCGCAGGCCCACGAGAAGGCGCACGTCTCCCTGAGCCAAATCTGCCGCCAGAACCCTTCCTGCGGACCCCGGTCCCATTTCACACACAGACGCCGCGTTTTGAGAACTGATGTAGGAAGGGGGCCTGCCCACAAACGTGGACGCTCGTGGTCCCCGTCTGCCATGCTGACAGGCCCCTCCCTCGAGGATACCCTCTGAGGCAGAGACAGCTGGCCCCAGGAGCCACCGGGCACGGGCCGGGGAGCGGGGCGGCCACAGGGGGTCTCCGAGCAGGACACAGTGGCCGCACGCGTGAGGAAATCGCCCCAAGAGCCAGTGCGCAGACTCCAGCCCACGTGCAGACAGCTAAGGGGACCCTGGGCCTGCAGGAAATCCAGGCGGTGACGGGGCGGAGACCCTAAGGAACGCGGCACAAGGGTGCCCTGTGTGAGCGTCTGGGGCGAGAACTTCAATAGCCTGGGCCCCGGGAGGCCCCACGGACGGGCCCCACGAACAAGACCCACAGACAGGCTCCGCCAGGCAGGCCCCGGGGTTCTGTCGGGGGAGGGGACGTGCTGCCCTAAAGAACAGGGAAGAGAAGCCTGGAAACCCTGACGTGCCTCCAGGGCCCTCCTGCTACAGGAATCTCACTGGAGCCATCAGCCCGCGGGGCCCTCGGTGGCCCCAGGGGAGGCGCTGCACTCACTGTCCCCCCGCCCGCCACCTGCTTGTTGGGTGTCCCCCCCCCCACCCTCGTGGCTCAGGGGACGGGCAGCCCTCTGTTGGCCGTGGCGCACAGGAGACCTTGGGGGGCAGCCGCGGCCGGCACCTTCATGGTTAACGCGCGACACCCCTCCCCCGCAGGGCTCCCTGTTCCCTCCCTTCCCCCAAAGGCCCACCGTGTCGCTGGAGCCCTTGGTCTGTGGTCTGCAAGGCGCCACACGCCCACCTTACGTTCTGCCAAGGAGGCCACGTCCCCCTCACCCCACCCCTGCGCCGTGGCACACGGACGCGTATCTGCCCCCCTCCTCCATCAGACACCTGCCCTGTGAGGCACTGCCATCAGACCCGCACACCCTCTGTGGCCTCCCGGCCCCCGGACCACCCCCACCCGGAGGAGACCCCAGTCCTGGACTCTGCCTCCAGCCTCGGAGGAAGGGGCATCCACGGGAACCTTCCACCCCAGACCCCATACACCGCGGGGCCACTCACCCTCCGCCCCCACAGCTGGACGCCCCACCCCAACCCCGGCCACACCTGAGCTGGCCCGGAGTCACTGACACTGAGCCTCGAGGGGCTCATCTCCCGGGGGAGGCAGAGGGCAGACAGTCAGAAAGTCCCACTGTGCCCTGGGCAGGGCGGCCGGCGGGTCCCACGGGAACACCTGGGGAAGGGGACATGGGGCCACGTGGGCGGGGTTCCTCCTGCCCCCCAGGCTCCACCGGGCCCACCAAGGAGCTGGCCCTCGGGGCACGTGGTCGGTCCTCCCTGTGCCCTGGGGCCGGGGGGGCCGTGGATGTGAGCCCTCTCCCCTTATAAAAGCTTCAAGGAGGAATTAACTTTTCATTGTTAAATTCCCTTTCGAGGCGAAGTCAATCAGCAGGAATCAGGTCTGCTCTCTGGCCCCATGAGTCCCCACTGGGCTTCCTGTGGGTGATGCACTGTGTCCCTGCAGTCCTTCCGTGGGACCCACGTCGGCTCCGTGGGCTTTTTGCCCGGCCCGGGGGCTGGGATGCCCACACCCAGCGCTCACAGGCCTCGGAAGGGACACGTGCAATAGACACACGGCCACCCACAAGGCCCCACCTGACAGACGTGAGAGGCCCCGCAGCCCCTGACACTCAGCATCTCAGTCGAATCACTGCGGTCCCGGCCCCGCGGAGGCCCCCGGCCTCTCCTCAACGCCCACAACCCGATGCCCACACCCGCTGGACCTTTCCAGGTCTCGGGATCCCGGGAATCGGGGACTCTGAGCTGACATGCCCGTCCAGTCTGACAGACCTGTCCCCAGCGGAAAGCCCTTTCTGTTCCGGATCTTTCTGCGCACAACAGGCTGTGCCCACGAGGAGGATGGAGACCGGAAGCCGAGCGAAGGAGCGGAAGAGGGGATGCCCGGCGCCTGTTTGAATCGACCCTATTTCCGTGCAGCACCCGGGCCTGTGCATCAGGCCGCCGTCCCAGCCCCCCACCAAAGCTGTGGGGTCACTGACCTCCTGGCGGGATGCTGGGTGCTGCTTGGGAGACAGCAGGGACCGGTGTGTGTTCCTTCACTGGGGCCCCCATGACAAAGCACTGCGGCACTTTCGATGACAGACCTCCCCCCTCTCGCGGTTCTGGAGGCCAGAGGCCGAGATCCAGGTGTGTGGGGGGCTGGTACCTCCCGAGGCTTCTGTTTGCCGTGTAGACACCGTCCGTCCTGTGTCCTCACGGGGTCGTCCCTCTGCGTGTGTGCCCTGACCTCCTCTTCTCATAGGGACACCCATCACATTGGATCAGGGTCACCTATGACCTCATTTCACCTACATCCCCCCCATAAAGACCCCATCTCCGTACACTGTCACCCTGAGGTCCTGAGATGCCACCATTCCAATTGAGGCCACTGTTGAACCTGGGACAGGTTTGGGATCCGAGAGCAGGAAGGAGGAAGAAAGGCACGGGCCACTTCTGGCGGATCTAACACACGTCCTCCCGCCCAGCACCGACCTCGCAGTTAGGACCCTGAGGCCCTCGCTGAGGTGACACGGTGCCCAAGGCACACAGGGCCCTGTCTCCACAGCTCGTTCTCGGCCCGGAGACCAGGGAGGGGGGCCGGCGAGGGGGAGCCCCCACCCACGCACTCAGGCCCGGACGGGCGGTGGGGAGCCGCTCCCCCAGACCACGGGGGACATGGGACAGCGCCTTTCAGGGAATCCCAGCGTCCCCCCAACAAGGGATGGCAGACTCTACACAAGGCAGCGTCTCACCTCCTCCCGGACCCCAAAATCCCCTGAAGGGGCAGGAAGCCCCAGTGCGGAGCGGAAGAGACGGCCGACAGGCAGTGGCTCACACCCGTGGCTGCTGTGGTGGTCAGGGTCCACTGAGCTGCTGTGGGATTTCTCCCAGACCAGAGCGACAGCATCCATGGGAGGTCAGCGTGCCGGCCCAGCTGCCCCGTGTGGACGCCCACCCCCGACCTGATCCAGCCTCGTGGCCGCCCAGTGTGGACATTCACACCGAACCTGATCCAGCCTCGTGGTCCGGTTTGTTGCCAAGCAGAAGTGACCTCCTTAATAGACACGCCTTCCAGAACCTTCTGCCGTTCCCAATAACTCTGGAGGAGAGGCCCCTCCCATTTTCAAGGCCTGTTGTTTATGTAAACAAAGTGGTTAATTAGACAGTTTGTTGAGCTATTTAAAATGCATTCTGCTTTAAAATAACAAGCAATAACAATTAAAAATCACAGCATTTTTAATACCAACGAATTCTTCCATCAAATTCTTAGAAAAATGAGTTCATATGAGTTATTAATACGCCTGCTCTAATTTCATTCATAAGTAAATGCATCTCCGTCCACACTGACTGGTGGGAAGTTTGCAGAACAGGAACCGCTCCACATTTGGAGAAAAATCAGGGGCCGCAGGGACATGGACATCGATGGCTCCTGGCGACCCGGGGAGTGATCTGGGGGAAGGTGCGATCAGAGCCTCCTGGATGGGCATCATTCTGTTCCGGCAAACACCCCAGCTCAGGCCCAACCACAGCTAGCAACCAAAGGGAGAAAGAAGGACACTTCTCTGAAGCCCTTGACCGGGGCTGGGTGGGGGAGCAGCCCTCGAACCCTGCAGGCCACGGCCAGGCTGCGGTACGGGGACGGGCACGCCTGCACGAGATTACCAGCCCAGACTCCTCGGGACCCTGTGGGCTAGCGGCCCCTGTGAAGACAGCACAGAAGACCCCACTTGTAAGAGCCGCGTTCCTCCCGCCTCCTGGTGACGTGGGACCAGGGCAAGTGGCCTGGTGACTCTCCATGCGAGAACACGTGCTGGGAGCGGAAAGGCCCGCACCCCACCGAGCCTGCGGGTCCAGGAGAGGGCGAGGCCCCCGGGGGGACCAGCGGTCCCACCTCTGGGCCTGCTGGGGATGCACCACCAGCTGACCGTGGTCCCGGGAAGGCCCGGAGGACGCTGCGGTGACCACCATGATGTGAGGGTGGCCGCCTCTGGCCAGTGCTGGGGGTTGGGTGCTGTGACCGAGTCCGGCTCCCTGACAGCAGCCCGGGGTCCTGTCAGCCAGCAGCGGAAGGACAGGGGCCACCACGGGCCAGGCAGCAGGTGGGAGGGGCAGCCACTCCCGACCCACAGACGCCCGCCAGATGCCCCTGAACCCGCAGCCCCCCGGGCAGGAGGGCTGAGCGGACAACAGCGTGTCGCTCGCTCCTCCCACAAAAGGAGGCCCACGTGGGTTAGGGCCCACGTCCTGGGCCCTGGCCTCACACCCAACCCTCCAGCCCCTGCTTCCTTCCTAACGCCCCGCCCATCCCTGCTCCCTGCAGAGGAAATGCCATCTGGGAGAACATTTCTGAGCCATCTGCTCTGATTCTTCCCTCCAGCATGGCTCTTGCACCCGTGTCATTAGCCACGCCTGGTGGCCACCTCTGGGGAAAACAGATGGTAAAAAACCCAGGATCTCCCACCGTGACCACGTGTACCCACGGGAAGGCGAGATGAGCCCTCTGCACGATTCAGGGTGTGGGAGGAGCAGCCAAGGCATGTGCAGGTCAGGGGTGACCCGGGGCGGTCTGGCTGGTTCTGCCCGGAGGTCAGAGGAGGAGCTGATCCCCCAGAGCGTGCAGCCTGACAGGCGATGGTGACAGGTGATGGTTACCGTCCTAGCTAGGCGGACACTGACCGAGCTCCCCCGCCATGTCAGGCTCTGAGCTGGCCAGGGCCCTGGCATGGGCAGAAGAAAGCCCCAGCCTGGGATCTTGGCTCCCTGACAGTGGGAACCACACCCTAGCTCCCACCGCACAAGGGGTCTAGAATCCGTGACGTTGGCTCCTGCCCCGGGACCCCCTCCTGCAGTGCCCGGGGGGCTGCCCCCGCAGAGGGAGAGGTCTTCCTGCTGGTCCACTGAGTGCCACCTAGCACCCAAGCATCTCTGGGCGGTGACAAAGCAGGGGATGGGGCTTGCTCACCCCCCACCCCTGGGTGCATGGGCAAGGGGCAAAGCCATGCCCTCCCCTCCCCATAGCACCTGGCCTCTTACCTGTGCACAGCATCCCCTGCGATCGTGGTCAGGTCCTTGGCTGAGCGCCCCCCTCAGCAGGCTCCACAGGAGACCCCAGGACCCACACACAGGCTCCTGCATAGATATAGGAAAGCAACAGAAAGAACTGCATGTCTCAGACTTCAGTTAAGGAAAGGAAACATGTCGGAAAATGAATGAATGAATGAATGAATAAGGGCAAATTAAAACTTTTCTTTTCCTTATCCTTCACTGATCTAACAGATAAGAGTTTGTTCAAAAACATAATAGTATTCACATATCAACCCATGTGGACACCACGTTAACAAAATGAGGAATGAAAATCATACAATCATTTCAAAAGATGCAGAAAAAGCATTTGACTAAATTCAACATCCACTTATGATAAAAACTCTCAACAAAGTGAGCACAGAGGGAACGTACCTCAACATAATAAAGGCCACATACGACAAGCCCACGGCTCGCAGCACACTCAGTGGGGAAAAGCTGAAAGCTTTTAGTCCCTCAAAGACCAGGAACAGGACAAGGATGTCCACTCTCACCACTTTCATTCAACATAGTACTGGAAATCCTAACCATAGCAATCAGACAAGAAAAAGAAATAAGAGCTACCCAAATTGGAAAGGAGGAAGTAAAACTGTCATTATTTGTAGATGACATGATACTATACGCAGAAACCTCTAAAGTCTCCACCAAACAGGGGCTCCTTGGTGGTTCAGTCAGCTAAGCGTCCAACTTCAACTCAGGTGATGATCTCACGATTTGTGAGTTCAAGCCCCACGTTGTGAGTTCAAGCTGTCTGTGCTGACAGCTCAGAGCCTGGAGCCTGATTTGGGTTCTGTGTGTGTCTGTCTCTCTCTGCCTCCTCTGCTGGACTCTGTCTCTCTCCCTCTCTCAAAAATAAATAAACAGTAAAAAAAATTTTTTTTAAGAAAATGTTTAAAAAAAAAAAAAAGACTGTACCAAACAATTGCAAGAGCCGATACATGAATTCAGTAAAGTCACAGGATACAAAATCAACAGACAGAAATCTGTTGCATTTCTATACACTGACAATGAGCTATCAGAATGAGAAATTAAGAAAGCAATCTCCTTTACAATTGTATCAGAAAGATTTAAACATCTAGGAATAAATTTAACCAAGGAGGGGAAACACCAGTGCATTGAAGACTATAAGACACTGATGAAAGAAATTTTAAAAGATACGAAAAAATGGAAAGATACTCCACGCTCATGAGTTGGAAGAATTCATGTGTTAAAATGTCCATACTACCCACAGCAACCTACGGATTCCATGTGATCCCTATCAAAATTCCAATGGCAGTTTTCACAGAAATAGAACAAATAATTCTAAAATTCATATGAAACCACAAAAGACTCCAAATAGTCAAACAAATCTTGGGGAAGAACAAAGTTGAGGCACCATGATCCCTGGTTTCAAACTATATTATAGATTATAGTAATCAAAATTTGTGGGATTAGCACAAAACAGACACACAGATCAATGGAGCAGAATAGAAAAGCCCAGAAGTAAACCATGCACGTATGGTCAATTACTTTATAATAAAGGGGGAAAGAATATACAGGGGGAAAAGACAGTCTTTTCAACAAATTGTGTTGGGAAAGCTGGGCGGCCACATGCAAAAGAAGGAAACCGGACCACTTCCTCACACCGTACACACAAATTAAACCCAAATGGATGCAAGACTTGAAAGTAAGACTTGGAACCGTAAACTCCTAGAGGAAAACACAGGCAGTGAGCTCTCCGACATCGGCCTTGGTGATGATTTTTTGGATCTGACTTTGAAAGTAAAGACAACAGCGTAAAAACGAACAAGTGGGACCACATCAAACCAAAAAGCTTCTGCACAGCAAAGGAAACCATCGGCGAAATGGAAAGGCAGCCTATGGAACGGAAGCAAATATTTGCAAACATACCTGATAAGGACTCACATCCAAAATATATAAGGAACTCCTATGACTCAAAAGCCAAAAAATACACAATCTGGTGTAAAAGTAGGCAGAAGACATGAACAGACATCTCTCCAAAGAAGACATCCAGACAGCCAGCAGACACATGAAAAGATGCTCAACCTCACTGCTCATCAGGGAAATGCCAACCCAAAGCACGACTCACCTCACACCTGTCAGGATGGCCAGCGTCAAAAAAGCCAAGAAACTAATATGTTATATGTCGATTATGTCTCAGTAAGTGAAGCAGTAACAACGTGTTTGGTGATTAGAGCTTATGGATGAGGAACAGGGGAGGGACTGGGAGCGCTCCCCCCCCCCGTGAGGCACTTGCACCGTCCCCGCAGCGGGAAGGTGCTAATCAAAGGGGATTGGCGCTAGTTATGAATGGATACCGCAAACTCCAGGGCAACCACTAAAAGGTTAAAAAAACAAAACGGAAGAGGTAATAATAGACGTGCTGAGAGAGGAGAGAAAATGGAATCATGCAAACGCTCAGTTAACAGCAAAGAAGGCGGAGAAAGACCAGACCACCGAGAAAGTTACAAAGGGCGAAGAACGACGAACGTCAAACAGGAACCAATGTGCAGGGTGCTAATCCAACTGTATCAGTGGTCACCGTGTTTGTTTGAGACAGAGAGAGAGAGAGAGAGGGAGGGAGGGAGAGAGAGAGAGAGAGAGAGAGAGAATCCCAAGAAGGTTCTGTGCTGTCAGTGCAGAGCCCGACATGGGGCTCGATCCCATGAACCGTGAGATCATGACCTGAGGCGAAGCCGAGAGTTGGACACTGAACCCACGGAGCCACTCAGGCGCCCGGTAGTCACTTTGAACATGAGTGGTACAAGGACACCAGCAAAAAGACAGAGACTGTCAGAGCAGGTGAAAAAAAAAAACAAGACCCAACTATACGTTGTATCAAGCAACTCACATCACACACGAAGGCCCAGGTGGATACGGGCAAAGGGACAGAGAAGGACGCGCCGCCCCAACACCGACCACGAAACGCCAGAGTCGCCTCATCCCCGCACCGAGCAGGTTTAAGGGCAGGGGACGTCCTCACGATGGAGACGGGCATTACGTGCTGCTGACGGGATCCAGGAAGACCCAGCCATCCTTAATGTGCACCTGGCAAGAGAGCCCCACGACCCCCACCCCCCCACACACACCAGGTCAGGTCTCCCCCTCCCTTGGCCCTGCCGTCTACACCGCAGGCACACTGTCTGTCTGGCGCTCATCCCCACTGCCCTGAGATGTGGGAGCTCCCCCCCCCACCGGCCCAGCTTTGCTCCCATCACCTCCCAGGTGGCTTCCCTGACCGCCCCCTCACATGCTCCTGCCTGGAGCCCCTCACCGTGCTCTGGCTTCTCCAGAGTCCCCACCAGGCGGCAGCGGCCCAGGTAACAGGAGCCAGCAGGAGGCTGGAGCTCTCACCCAGAAAGGACGCAGCGAGAGAGGTCAGCCAGGGCTGCCGCTCTGGGGACCCCCAACCCCAGCCTGGGGCGATGACCCTCCAGAGAAGGAGACTCCGATGAGCTCATCTGCCCCGGCATAGGAGCGCAGACCCCTCCCCTGAGCCGAGGCTCGGGCAGGTGGGGAGGGCATCAGCATCGGGACTTGGGGCACCAGCCCCTGAAGGCGGCAAGATGAGCCCAGCGGGAGACCCAGGCCGAGCCCGCATCTCTGGGTGCCCCGCCTGCCGCACGGCGTGCTGCTCCGTGCCCCTGGACCAGGTGGAGACCACGCCTGGCCCCACGACTGACCCGCAGGACGCCCAGCCTCCTGGCCCGGGTGACCCCGCAACTGTGAGAGGGGCAGGCGAGTGGCAGTCACTGCATGGAGGGGGGAGGGCAGAGGCTCATCGGAGCAGAAAAGGGTCGGGGGTCTGTCCCCCGCAACACGGGGGCCATTCGTGTTCTCTTCCTGGTAACCGACAGGCAGGGCCGACTCAGGGTCTCTCTGGAGAGCTGAACTGACCCGATTGAAACCTCCAACCCCACGAGTGCGTGGCTTTCGACTCATGGTCACTGGGAAGTAAGCTGGTGGGACATTCACACTTGGGGGCTTTGCAGAGCGGAGCTGCCACGAAGATGTGCAGATTCGGGCCAACTGTTCACATAGGTAGCAGGAAGGTGAGGTTCGGTCTGATGCCTGAACTTTGACAAAGACTCATTTTCAAGTATGTGTTGTGGAAGCAGCAGCAATCATGAAGTAGCCTCACTCAGGAGGGCAGGGGAGGGGCGGGGGGGGGGGAGGGGAGGAGGGAGCAGGGGGAGGGGAGGGGTGGGGAGGGGGAGGAGCGGGGGAGGGGGAGGAGCGGGGAGGGGGAGGGGAGGGGGCGGGGGAGGGGGAGGGGAGGAGGGAGCAGGGGAGGGGAGGGGTGGGGAGGGGGAGGGGTGGGGAGGGGGAGGAGCGGGGAGGGGGAGGGGAGGGGCGGGGAGGGGGAGGAGCGGGGAGGGGGAGGGAAGGAGGAGGAGGGGGCAGGGGAGGGAAGGGGGAGGAGGGGGCAGGGGAGGGGAGGGGAGGAGAGGGGAGGGGAGGGGAGGAGGGAGCAGGGGAGGGGAGGGGTGGGGGGGGGAGGGGTGGGGAGGGGGGGGAGGAGCGGGGAGGGGGAGGAGCAGGGAGGGGGAAGGGAGAGGAGGGGGCAGGGGAGGGAAGGGGGAGGAGGGGGCAGGGGAGGGGAGGGGAGGGGAGGGGAGGGGAGGGGAGGGGAGGGGAGGGGCGGGGAGGGGGAGGAGCGGGGAGGGGGAAGGGAGAGGAGGGGGCAGGGGAGGGAAGGGGGGAGGAGGGGGCAGGGGAGGGGAGGAGAGGGGGAGGCTGGAGGGGGAGGAGGGGAGGGGGGGAAGTGAGGGGAGGGGAGGGGTGGGGAGGGGGAGGAGGCTGGGGAGGGGGAAGGGAGGGGCGGGGAGGGGGAGGGGGGGGGGAGGGGGAGGGGAGAGGAGGGGGAGGGGAGGGAAGGGGGAGGAGGGGGCAGGGGAGGGGAGGAGAGGGGAGGGGGAGGAGAGGGGAGGGGAGGGGAGGGGCGGGGGAGGGGCGGGGGAGGGGCGGGGTGGGGGAGGAGAGGGGAAGGGAGGGGTGGAGAAGGAGGAGCGACCCTCACATCCGCAGCCCTGCAGAAAACCCCGGGAAGGGCCCATGTGCAAGCAGGCAAGGTCATGGACGGGAGGCTCTGGACTCTGCTGTTAGAGGGCCAGCATCGAATTCGCAGTGTCTGCAGGTGCGTGAGAAGGTGGAGGGAGACGGGGCCCCAGGAAGCTCACTCACTCACGGGTGCAATTTTGGGGCCGTGTCTGGGGTCCCGACAAACAGCACAGATACAAGCCCTTCCCAGGAGAGACGCAGGAGTGAGTACATTAGCCCAACTCCCGCTTCCTCCAGAGCCCCCAACCCCGGGGAAGGGGCCAAGTTGGAACACGGCCCCCTCCCCACCACCCCCTCCATGGGAGGGAAACGGTCCTGCAAAGGGTGGGGGTCTGGGCTGCTCCGTGACCTCCCAGGTTTGACTGGAGCCGGACTGGTGCTCGGAGGGGTCCACGGCCCCCCCCCCCAATAAGGGAACAGCTTTGGGATGATACCGGCTGGGGGGACACCCCACTGGGGGACGGCGCATCCTTCCCTAAACACCTGAAATGAGGTGACTGCTGGGTCTCGGTCTGGACAGTCCGAAGGCTTAGAAGCGGCCCAGAGCCCTGCCAACAAAGGCCCTGGGGCCCCAGCTGCCTCAGACCCCCTTCTGGTGGAGACCACGGGGCGAGAGAGCAGCAATATAAAGAATCACGTCGCTCCTGGTGCCCACATGTCCTTATAATTAGCCGTTCTAGAACATAAATAAACTGAAATGTGTAGTTTGTCATAGTCCAAGCTCTCCTGTCCCGAAAAGAAGCAGGTGTGTGCACATTTTAGAGCAGCGTCTGAGGGAAGCTTTGCCACCCAAATCGAGAGATTTGTGTCCCCGTGTTCAGGCCAAAACTGGGGTGTGGGGGTTACAACGGCCCAGCTCCTCCCCACGCTGGGCTGCAGGCAGGTGGGAGGGTCCGGGCCCAGAGCCTTGCGGACCCCACCAACGCGTCACCTTCACCAAATGCCCAGCTGCAGGCCTTCCGGAACATTCTTTCCCGTCCCTCCCTACCAGCACGTGCGAAAGGCAAGCTACGCAGGCCCTGCGGGGGCCTCACCTGTCAGTCCTCGCGCCCCCGCGGACCCATTCCGCCGGCAGTTCCTGGGGACCAGCCCAGAGAGAAGCTCGGCTGCTCCCCTTTGTTCCTCTGCCCGTAGCAGGAGCAGGAGCAGGGCGGCGGGACGGCGAGGCGCGGAGACGCGTGCAAAGGAAGATCTGGTAAAAAACACAGTGAAACTGGGGCATTAACGGATGAACTGGTCACAGATGACAGTCCTATTCGAAAGACAGTGACTCCTTGTTCATGTGTTTACTTAATTTTAAGTAAGGCTCCCCAAATCCCTAAATCAACAGTGGGTTCTGCAAACTGTTGCGTAAGACGGGAGAGCTGTGAGCCCTGGGAATGGCCATCGCGCGCAACAGCGGTCGCACAGCGCCACCTGCCGGGGGCCGAGGGCACAGCCCCCCTCGCGCTCTGCGACCCCGCACGGCCACAAAGGGAACCAGGAGCCGCAGGGCCACTGTAATTCAAGAAATTCTTACACGAATGTCTGGAATTCACTGCCTGGTTTTTAAGGAGAAGACCTTCATCTGAATAGGGATTTCTGGGTTCCGCAGAATTTGGACCCAACGGCCACGGGAGAGGCGCTGCGTGGGCATCGGAGGCACGCCTGAGGCTGTCGTCGGAACCCGACCTGAACGCAGGCCGCCGCCGCCGGGGCTCCCACGCGGGGGACCGGAACCCCCCCCCGCCCCAGACCCTGGGGGCCCCACGCGTGCTGCTGCTTTGCAAAAGCCCCAGGGAGAGAGCAGCAGCACCTGCCTCTGGCTTCTGCAGCTCTAAGACCGGGCCTGCTCAGCTGCTCCCCAAAGACGGGCAAAGGGCCCGGGGCCGCGGGGGGCTGCCCTCTCTCTGTGCGGTGCCTCCTTCTGCCTCCCGCGCTCTTCCCTCTGGTCCTGCCAGGGCCCCGAGCAAGGGCTTTGGGGGCCTGAGAGGAGGGGTTCGTTGGAGATGGGGCTTTTCCCTCCGATTCCTGATGTGCCTGGACACGAGGCCTCTGGGGCACACCCAGGACTTCCTGAGATTTGGGAACGGGAAGGACTAGACCAGTGGCCGGACACTCTTCCTTCCTCCCGTCAGTTTTCAGACTCCAGTGGCAGCCCTGGTTCCAGTAAACGGCTCTTGGTCTCCTTTCAGGAAATTGCCGTCAAGGATTGGTGGTAACAGAGCGGCTTGGAAGGAGCGCCCTGTAGGGTTCTCAAGAGATGAGTCCGATGTTGGCGCTGGAGGTGATGGGGAATATTGGGGCATTTCCCCAATCTGCCCCCTCCCCCTAACCACACCCCACCCCTCCATTCACCCCCCGTTTCCCCCCAATCCCTCCACCCACCCGTTCACCCCCTCCTCCTCTCCCCAACACCCCCCCTACACCCACCCCACCCCCCCCCCCTCCACCCACCCGTTCACCCCCCTCCCTCCACCCACCCGCTCACCCCCTCCCTCCACCCACCCGCTCACCCCCTCCCTCCACCCACCCGCTCACCCCCTCCCTCCACCCACCGTTCACCCCCTCCCTCCACCCACCCGCTCACCCCCTCCCTCCACCCACCCGCTCACCCCCTCCCTCCACCCACCCGCTCACCCCTCCCTCCACCCACCCGCTCACCCCCTCCCTCCACCCACCCGCTCACCCCCTCCCTCCACCCACCCGCTCACCCCCTCCCTCCACCCACCCGCTCACCCCTCCCTCCACCCACCCGTTCACCCCCTCCCTCCACCCACCCGCTCACCCCCTCCCTCCACCCACCCGTTCACCCCCTCCCTCCACCCATCCATTCACCCCTCCCTCTATCCACCCGCCCATCCGTCCAAATATCCATCCGTCCGTCCACTCGCCTCTCCTTCCATCCATCCGCTACCGGGCCCTCCAGCCACTTATTTGTCTATCCGTCTACCTACCTATCCGTGCATATATTCCAAAGACACCACAAAGTGAGTACTCGCCATGGGATGCGTCCTCTGCAGGGTGTGAGTTTCGAATGACAAATGGGGCCCAGGGGCACTCGGTGCTTACGCATGGGGTTCGAGGCTCAGGGCCTGGAGCCAAGAGGTCCCAACTCAAATCGTCACTTGCTGTCAGAGGACTGGCCTAGGCAGGTGACCCGACTTCTGTGAGCCCCAAGGCCGCTCCTCCAAACGGGAACAGGAGGACCTACCTCTGAGAATCACCGAGAGGATTTCGGGAGATCGCGCAAGGCTCAGTGTGGCAGTAGAGATGCCCCCAGGTGGGTCATATCAAGCCACACTCAGCCTTCTCGTCTGCTGGCCCGTCTCCCCCGTCTCTGCTCGCCAACCCCCCCCCCCCCAGTCTTGGCAGGGCCTGGCCTCACGTCTCTGACCAACAAAGGAGATGACAGTGAGTGTGGCTGAGCAAGGAGAGAACACTGGGTCTCACCTCCTTTTCAACTCTCCGCTTGAGTAGGACCCACCGGAAGATGTCTCTGCCCCCCATGCCTTCCCTACGGGCGTCTCTGAGTTTCCCTGACACGGGGGAGGACAGAGCAGGGATAACGGGGACAGTGGCAAGAAGGGGAGTCGCGTGAGGCCGCAGGCGCGGGGCTCGGCCCAGTGACCACTACCCCCGAGTCCTCTGACGGGGCCAGAGGCAGGTCTCACGGGACGCACGGTCTCGTGGTGCGTGCGGGACACAAGGGAGTGCCGAGGGGGGCGGGAGGCAAAGGGACCCCGAATCCCGCAGCACCCCAAAACAGACCCTCTGGGTGAGCACGCGGTGGGCTGCCCGACCGTGCGCATCGTGCGGCCTCAGGCGGGGACCGGGTCGCGGGGCCGTGGCCGGGGGCCCGTGCTGGGCCGCAGCCGCCTTCCGGCCAGATCCGCGAACACCGCTCAGTCTGCTCCTCACGTCTCATTGGCGAGTGCGGGACGGCCTCCCCAGGCACTGAGCGAGCTGACCGCTGCCGGCCATCCCCGCGTCCTCGCGACCTGACGGGACACGCGTATCATCCCCTCGGCTTCAGACTCGCGGGCGTGGGGGTCACACCACACCCCCCGCACCTCCCGGTCCGTAAGTGGGAGACCCAGAATCTGGATCCACGTCATGACAGCACGCAGCCCGGCACCCCCGGGAGTGCCACCACCGGCTCCCAGCCCTCCCGCGACGCAGCCCCCTCTGCCTGGAGGCTGGTCTCCGCCTTCAGGGCCAGCTCGGAGCGCACCTTGCCCGCCGGGACCGGCCTGGCGAGGAGAATGTGCAGTGACGACGCCCTTGCCTTGAACCCGGCCCCGGCCCTGGGGAGGGTTCGCCCTTCAGAGAGTGCTGTTTACAAATCTGCCCCTATTGTGGCTTTCTCTGGCCACTCCCCTGGGGTGGGGGGTGGTCGCTCCAGGGTCGGTCTGGGCTCTGCAGCCTGCTTGCTGGCTTTCTGAATGAAGGAACCAGCGAATCGGCAAATGGACGAGTGATTCAGGAGCATCAGTGCCCATGGCCGAGTCTGCTTGTCGGCTTTCTGAAAGCCGGAGACACGGAGCGGAGAGGGGAGGTGAGCCACCAGCCGGCCTCGGTTGTCCAGCCTGGTGTCCACGGGGCTTCGTGCCCCAGGAGGACCCGAGCTTGGTTGAATGGCCCCAGGCGTCCCCCAGCCCTTGACCGCCGGCACCGGGAGGCAGAGCCCACGAGGAAAGGGCCACATCTCCGGGTGGCCCGGTGCTTTGCTTTGGGAGACAGACAGGTGCCTGAGCCATCTGTGTTTCTCCTCTGCGTTCAAGGCTTTATGGGGGGGGGGGGGGGAGGGTTCCAGGCCCAAGTCCCACGTGGAGATGACATGGGGCCCCAGGAGCCCTGGGAGCAGCCCCGGACCCACTGACAATCTCCTGCACCCCAGGCGGCACCTTTGGCTCTGAGCAGCCCTGCCTGACAGGCCCCCAGGATGCTGGACAAACGCTGCTCACATCTCTGTACCCCCCAGACTCTGCGATTCGGTGCCTTTACTTACAATCACTGGGTTTTATTTTTCCCCTCTGTGATTGTTTTTCTCAAAATCTCCCTTATATGGCACCCTATTAAAAAGTAATTCAAGGGGCGCCTGGGTGGCGCAGTCGGTTAAGCGTCCGACTTCAGCCAGGTCACGATCTCGCGGTCCGTGAGTTCGAGCCCGCGTCGGGCTCTGGGCTGATGGCTCAGAGCCTGGAGCCTGTTTCCGATTCTGTGTCTCCCTCTCTCTCTGCCCCTCCCCCGTTCATGCTCTGTCTCTCTCTGTCCCAAAAATAAATAAACGTTGAAAAAAAAAAAAAATTTTTTAAAAAAAAGTAATTCAAGGGGCGCCTGGATGGCGCAGTCGGTTTAAGCGTCCGACTTCAGCCAGGTCACGATCTCGCGGTCCGTGAGTTCGAGCCCCGGGTCGGGCTCTGTGCTGACAGCTCGGGGCCTGGAGCCTGTTTCAGATTCTGTCTCCCTCTCTCTCTGCCTCTCCCCTGCTTGTGCTCTCTTTTCCATCTCTCAAAAAATGAATAAATGTTAAAAAAAAATTTTTAATTTTTTTAATTAACTCAAATGAATCAAAGGCCTAAATGTAAGAGTTAAAACTATAAAAGCCTTAAAAGAAAACACAGAAGTGAAGAAAGCCCCTCGACGTTGGATTTGCACCGATTTCTTGGATGTGACACCAAAAACACAAGCGACAAGAGAAAAAAGAGGTGAACTGGGCTTCCGCAAACTTGCCGTTTGTGCTGAAGGAACTACCAAGAGTGAAAAGGCAACCCGAGGAACAGGACAAAGTATCTGCGTATCTTCTCCCTGATGAGGGTGTGGTGTCCTGAATATGTAAAGAGTTCCCACAACTGAACAAGAACAAAACAAACAACCCAGTTCAAAATGGGCAAAGGAGGGGCACCCGGGGGGCTCAGTTGGTTGAGCATCTGATTCTTGATTTCAGCTCAGGTCATGATCTCACGGTTTGCAAGTTTGAGCCCCACGTGGGGCTCTGTGCTGACACCTTGAGGAACCTGCTTGGGATTCTCTCTCTCTCCCTCTCAGAATAAGTACGCAAAGGACTTTGTTATGGACCGCATGTCTGCGTTCCCCCGAAGTTCACCTGTCGAAGCCCTAACGCCCCACGTGCTGGAATTTGGAAGTGGGGCTTTGCGGGCTGACCAGGGCTACACGACGTCACGAGGGCGGGGCTGACCTGCCGGGACCACGTCCCGGTCAGGAGGGACGCAGGATGGCGTGACCAGGATCCGTGACCTCGGACCTCTGGCTTCTGGGCGCTGAGGGGAACAGTCCCTTCTCCGAGGAAGAGGGGTAAAAGCCAGAAGCATGAAAAGATGCTTAACACCACTATTTAGCCTTTCAAGATAAATTCTGGATTACTGTGAGAATAAAAGTCTCGAGTTGAAAAAAAAATCTCGCTTATCGGGGTTTTCCAGTTGCCGAAGAAGGTGGATGAAAGTCTGGCCAAGCCCAAGTACTGCTACTCTCACAGAGACGCTCAGAGCCACACAAGGGCCCGGGCGCAGGGAAAGGGGCCGGGGGGGCGCTGGGAGCCAGATGCTGTCTCAAGGCATCGAGGATGCGTGGGGCTGTGGGCAGAGCCAGGAGGGGGCTGAGGCTCGGAGCGGGAGAGAGACGGGTGAACCCGGGTGTGGGTGGAGGCCCAGGAGGGAGAGCCCTCGGCCTCAGAAGCAGGGAAGAAAGGGACCCGCAGGGACACGGGTGCCCGGGTCGTGCAGGGAAGGGGGGCGCGCTGCCTGGGGCCTCGGAGGCGGCGGGTTCCACGCAGACAGCCCGTGGCACAGGCAGAAAACAAGGCTTCGGGGCTTTAATGAATTGAAAACAAAACTTTAAGCTCCAGCCCCTCCGGGTAAACTTTTCCTGGGAATTAATTTCTAAGATAAATTGTTTTGGAATTGTTCGGTCCATCTTGCCTAAGCCCCAGTGTTTTTCTGATTAGACATTTTCATCGAAATAGACCTGACGTCTGATCGGCACCTCAATCCGGCCGTATTGACGTCTGCCAGCCGGTGGTTCACGGGCAAAGTATGAATTCCTCGCTGACGGCTTTGCTCAAATTGAGCCGTATTCTCCGAGAAATGAGGTGGGCACTCGGCTGTGCAGGAAGGTGCCCCACACCTGGGTTTCTGCGGCCGTGTGAGGCGAGTCCGGGGGGAGGGGAGCTTAGGGACAGGGGTCCTGGTCGGGGAGGGGAGGGGGGGGCGGGGCACAGGAAGCAGTTTACCAGGTGCACCTGCCCAAGTTCAAGGTCGGTCCCTGGCCACGTTCAGACGCTTCCTGTGCCCACCGAAACAACGCGCCTCACCGAGGAGGCGCTGACGCCATTTTCTCCAAGGGCAAGGTTCCTTAGCTCTAAGAAGCAAAACCAGCAGTCAAGTGCAAACGCGTAAGGAGGCTGAACAAAGCGGGTCCACCGTTTCCCACCGGCAGGTGGACGGGGACTCCGGGGTGGGTGTGCTCAGCGCCCCAGGGGAGGGGTCCCCAGAGCCTCCTCTGCACCACCCACCCCTGCGGGACCCCACGGAGCACGGGGACACGCAGGGCACACCCAGAACCCTACAAAGGGTGGCCTGAGACCCCCCTCACCAGGCAGCCCGGCCCCCCTACCCCGCAAACGCGCCGTCCCTGAAAAATGTGGTTAGAAAACACTGACTGGTTTCCCCAAATGAGTGAAATGCACATTTACAACTCAAAGGCTCTGAGAAGTTCCTCAGGGCCGTGACAAGGTCACTGCCAGAAAATAGAGGCAAATCATCCCCATGCTTCAAAGCCTTGGTGACATCCAAACGTAGAAAATGCTAGATTTCGTTACCGAAAGTTAAACACTTCCACTTAAAAAAACAAAAACAAAAGCACCCCATGATTTAAAAGGCAAACAACTGAGAAAACTGCGTCTCGCTCCCTGCGTGTCGGGCCCAGCCAGTGGCCCCCGAGCAGAGCCCCGTCCTCAGGACCCGGACAGCCCGCGGGGACCCCGGCCAGCCCCCTGCCTGCCGGTCACGCTGCCAGTGAGGAGGGGACTCGGGGACAGAAGCTCCTTGGGGGAGGCTTGGCAGCTGGCGGGGGGGGGGGGGCTCCCAGGCTCTCGGGGGGGCCCAGCTTCTACTTCTCGTTCCTGCAAAACTCCCGAATCCGGGACACCAGCTTTGGAAATAAAACCTGGCATTTTCCAAGTTTCTTGCTTCATCAGTGCCTTTAAGCTCAGGCCCTCCCAGGGGCGTGGGCTCAGGCCCAGCACCTCCCCTCAAGGTCTACGCCCACTTGACCCTGAGTGGCCTTAGCCCCACCAGGTCCCTCCCCTGCAGGTCGGGGTCTGGGCATCCCGGAGGCCGGCCGCCATCGTGGCCATAGAGCCCTGGCCCTGGGCTGGAGAAGGACACGCCAGGCCAGCTCCCCCCACCCTGTGGTCTGCCCGAGTCCTGGCAGGACGGAGGGGCCGGGGCTCGTGAGCCCAGCCCCTCGGCACCCCTCCAGACGAAGGTCCGCGTGGAGAGAGAGGCCCAGGGCTCAGCTCTGCCGTTGGTGGAGAGGGGGGGTCTCACCCCAGTCTCAGGCCCCAGTCTCTTCTCCAGCCCCCCCCCCCCCGGCACAGGGTCCCCTGAATGAGGAGTTCTCGGCCCTTAGCGAGTCTGAGGCCCAGTGACACCTCCTCTGTCCGGACCTCGGCCCGTCACTCGCACTCTGACCCCCCCCACCAGACAGACAAAGGGCAGGCCACTCAAACACGCACATGGGGCTGGTAACCTCTGAGGGAAATGTACAGGCCCTGCACCCTGGACAGTGGGGGTCGGCCTCCCCCCTGGGGTCTCGATTTCCCAGAACAGACCCGGGGGGAATGGAGTCTGGGCCCCCATCCCCCATCCACGTGACATCTCAGCCAGGCTCCCGGGGTCGCGCGGGTGCCTCCCAGCTCAGGGCCACACGGGGGCGCACGCTCCCACCCGCCACACTGAGGCCGCGGTTCGCCCCCTGCGCCCCCACACCTGCCGAGTGAGCCACTGGCTGGGCTCAGAGCTGGGACCCGCCGTGTGGTCTGCTGCCCACGGCTCGTCGCGGGCTCCCTCTCACCGCGGGCTTTCCCGTCATCCGGCCTGGGCACCAGGACACTGCAGAGCCCTCCTGCTTCCCCAGAGCCAGGCCCCCACGTCCACCGGGGTGACTGCTAAAGCTCCTGCTTCCGATGCTTTCCCGCAAACGGGGTGGCGGCGGGGGGGGGGGGGGGGCCTTCACTGAAACCCACTAGATGCAAATCAGATTAAGGCCACGAGCACGTGCCTCCCTCGGGCCACACTCGGGGATCAAGACGCAGCTGGGACAGCTCTCCCTCCCTGCCTGAGACGGGCTGCGGGGAGGTGATACACATCGTGCGCCCGCTTACACGGCCGCGGCTTCCCCAGTGCCCGCGCCAGACGGAACCGTGATGAGCTCATTACCACCTTCCCTTCGACCTCGGGGAAGGGACGCTCCTGCCCGCTCACAGCACGCCGCCTCCCCCCCCAGCAGGTGCACACACGCCCAGGAAGCGGGCGAGAACCCACCCGCCCACCCTGCTCCGGCCCCTCCCGTGGTCACAGAGTTCACACTTACCTGCCCAGACGGGCGTGTCCCGCGTTCCAGGAGAGGCCAGGCCGACCCCCCGACACCAAGAACGGTGACGGCTAACGCGGGGAGCCCCCTCCTTGCACGTTCCCAACAGCACCAAGTTGTGCTCCTGCGGTTTAAATGGCACTGCCCCCAGCACGCGGGTCCAGCCCCCGTTTCCGGGCTGTGCGACTGCCAGCGTCTGCACAAGGCAGGGAGTCTGTCGCGGACCCCAGCCACGGGTGGTGGTGTGTGAGCGGCGGACGCGCACCATGCTCCGTGACCCGACCACGTCGCCTCTCCCCGGGACCGAGGTCAGTGCCCGCGAGTCTGCCCGCCGGTTCCCGTGTGACAGCCGAGCGCGTGCGGTGCGCCTTCCCGCCCGTGTCCCGGTGATGAACTCTCGGGACAGTTTGCAAACGCGGATACACGCACAACTCGGCAGCCGCCCGGGGACGTGCCAAGAGCCGGAGTGCTGGCCCTGGAGGTGAGATCCGGACCGAACACCCACAGAGTCACGGGGAGCCCGTCGGCGGCGCGGCACGGACACAGCACCCCGGGAGACCACGCGTGCAGCTGAAGACGTCCCCTCAGAAGCGAGGACGGTGTCTGTGACAAGGCTGGAGACGTCCCCTGAGGCGACGGCTCACGGGGAAAGCGCCCCGAGACGCTGCAGGACTCGGAAGGTGCAGAGCATAAGGTGCACGACGCGGACGCCCCCCGGGGGACACGGCGCTCCAAGGATGGAAGAGCCGTGCGCCTCCCGCGCTGGCCTCCCGCGCTGTCCCAACCGCTCTTGGTAATAAGCCTCTTGTTAAAACGCGAACTGCTTAGATCCTCGGCGTTTCTAGCGTTTTACGCGGGTGTCCTGCTAATTTCACTTTTCTTTCCTTGCACGTTACCGCCAGCAGAGAGACGGTTCTAACGCTCTGGCGCGACGTCTCACCGGCTTTGCAGCGTCAGCTGCCCAGACATCTGTACGGTTCTGCAGCTGGGGGCGAGGCGGAGTGCCCCGGACCCCCCCCGCCCCCACGCCCGGCCTGGCGTCATAGTCTCACACCTGTGCCCACCTGAGCCTCAAGGCAGCCTTGGGAGACGGTCTGTCCCCGTGTTTCTCCCACACGAAGAAGCCGAGACACCCGGGCTACGGAACGCGCTACCGATGACCTCGGAAACCCAGGAGAGGCCCCAGATGCCCCAAGATGTCACCTGGGGCCCCCTGCTGCACGTCCGCGGGCGTCCGCCCCCCCCCCCCCACCGGTGTCATGGCCGCTCAATCGCCCAGTGATTCAGCTCGACGCTCACGGCCGTCCGTGTCCTGGGCCCGGTTCATTCTCACCCCGCCCCCCGCTCTCCTGCCGCCTGTGCGAGCACACCCTCCCCCGAAACAAGGATCTGACAGGACGGGACCCTGTGGCACACCTCCAGGGACCTTCCCTGTGCCACCAAATCACAGGTCACGAAACTGCAGAGACGCTCACGATGGCCTAGAGGTTAGGCCCTTGAGCGGAACCCCGGTTCTTCAAGACGTGGTTTAACCTGCTCTGCTACCGATTCTCTGTGTCAAAACCCTAACTTCTTGGAATCTGCAAACTCGTAGACACATGTCTCACAGTCAGGTCGGGCACAGCAAGGATCTGTTTGGGACAAAAGTCCCCATGAAGAGGGACACCAAGGCTCAGTGGCCCGAGAGCCGCCAGGCACACTTCTGCACCTGTTCTGCAACCACAGAGCTGGTGCTGGCCCACGGAGTTCTTCTCCCAGCTCTGGGGATAATTGAAAGTTCAGAAAAATTAAAAGTTAATTAAAATAGGAATATATGGTTGTGAAATAATGCATTCCATTGCAAAATGTGCAGGTAATTTAATGGAGCTAAATGGACGTGCACCTGCCCCACCCCCACTGCTTTCCAGCCCTCCCCAGGGCTGTCCCGGCCGTCTCGGCCCCGCGGTGCTCACGTCCCCAGCACGGGACCCCTGCCCTGCCCTGCCCCCCAGTGAGCCCGCCCGCTACCTGGGACTGTTGGGAGGCAGGCTGGAGGAGCGGGTCGGGCATCCTCGCCTGGGGGGGACGGAGCCAGGAGCCCCCGCCCCACACACCTGCCCGTGTGGCCGTGGGAGCTGCCTGGCTGCCGCCAGCCTGCACGACCCGGGCAGTTGCTCGGCAATGACTCCAATCAGCTCTTCCCGTGGATTTCAGAATAAGCAATCAATCCCTTTGATAGGATTTCAAAAGCTTATTAAATTAGGTTAAGCTTCTGCCGTAGAGCCTCAGGGGGACAAGGTGACCAGCCCCACCCTGGTCACTCCCTCTCCCACCCTGCAGGACCCCTGCGCTTTGCCCGAGCTGTGCCCCCTCCCTGAGCCTCCCTCTCGCGTCTCCTCCCCCTGCTGAACAACCCTCAGGCGCACGTGTTCTGACTCCTCCGGGCGCCCCTGCACCCCGGGGCGTCAGCACCGCGGGTCCCTGTGCTCTCAGCTGCCTGCCCTGCTGGACCCCCGCCTGCTTCCCAGCTGCAGCGTCTGGGACCAGGACCCCAGTGGCAGGTGCTGATGCCACGGGCTGTCCCGGAGTTACCCAGGTCGGTGAGATGGCCCACGCAACACGGCTCACCTGGCGACCTCACCCAGGTGCGTGGGTGCAGGGCGAGAAGCTGCCAGGAGGTGGCGCCCGTGGCACTTCCGGGGAAGAGGGGGGAGAGCAGGGGTGCAGCAGGGAGGCAGCGGCTCCACGGCGGCAGGCCCTGCCCCCACTGGCCGGCTGGGGTCCAGGCTGCAGGCAGCACCCACCTGTCCGTGCAGACACAGCCGTGTGCCAGGGCCCTGCACCCAGCAGGGAGAAGGCGGGAACCAGCCCAGAAGGGTCGGCCAAAGGTCGGCCACGTGCCCCCCAGCGGTGGCCTCATCCATGTCACACAATGCCGACAGGGTGACGTTTACGGAGACCGGTCACGAGCGTGCCACAAAAGGAGGCACGGCCTCCTCCCATCCCACGCGCGGCTGAGGGCTGAGAGGCTCAGGGAGTGGCTGACCCAGGACTGGCTCGTCACCATTAGGCGGCTGCTTTGTCCTGGTCACCCCGTTATGTCTCAGGGTCGCGGTCATGGAGTCAATGCAGGTGACCTCCACGCTGACCCCTTCTCCAGGCGGGTGCCCTCACATCTGTCACGACCAGGTTCCGGGCCTGCTGGTCTGCCAGGTGGCCTCCAGGTGCCACGGGGGCATCCCTATTGGGCTCACTCACTGGGTGATGTCTCTGCTGAGCCCCAGGTGGGATGGGGGTGCCAGGGCACACCCCAAGTTTCAGGGGACCAGGCACCTGTGGAGAAGCAGGCTCCCCACGGCCAAGGGCTCCTGGCTGGCACCATGGGGACCCTGCGGGGGTCATGGGCCCAGGGGTGCCGGTGACCAGCCCAAGCCTCCGTTGGGCCACGCCCGGAAGCAAGAGCTCCAGCCCTATGCAGAGCACGGGGTGCAGCGGGCACACGGGAGACTCTAGGTCCACGTCCCAGGGTCCACGCAGCCTGCCCGGAGGCGAGCGTGTGGAGGGTGAGGAGGCCACGGCCACGGCTGAGGGCTGAGGGCTGGAGCCAGGTGCCCGCAAACCCGCCCGTCCACACCCCTGGGACGGGGGCTGCCGTGCCCAGCTCAGGGCTCAGTTCGAGGAAGATGCTCGTAGAAGGCCAGCAGCCTCGAGAACGTGCCTCAAACACAGACGGCCACCTGGCGGGAGGGAGGCTGCCCTCAGGACGACAGCCCCGGCTCCGGGAGCCCACGGCCCGTTGGCAGGACGGGTCACCCAACCTCACGCCAGGTCCCAGATTCAGGAGGGCGGCCCGGGCACCGATGGAGAGACGCCCGCCTCCCCTCCCCGCTGTGGAGACCTTCCCGCCATGATGGTGACACCGGGTTTGTCCCGTGTCTGCCGCACCCTCGTCCCAGACCGCCTGCAGCCGACGCAGGAGCCCCTTCCCAGGCCTGGGGAAGGCGTCACTTAGCATGTCCTCCTGGCCCGCGGCCCAGCCTGCCGGTGGGGACCGAGCCACACACCAGCCCCCTCTGACCCCCGGCTGCTGTCGCTGAGCCCGCCTTCCATGCCCTTCCTCCTCCCGCCCGCACCAACCTGCTCGGGTCGCGCGCCCCCCACTCCCGGGGCTGAGGCCGGAGGCAGAAGCAGGAGTGGGGAGGGGGCTCGTCTGCACGCTCGCTGCCCCTGGCGGGTCCCTCCCAGGCCAGCGGGCGAGGGGCACTGTCCCCTCCCTGCCCCACCGACTTCCCAGGGGCTCATGCCCGGCTTGGGGGCTGGTGCGTCCACTCGAGTCTCCGAGGGCCACGTTCCGCAGGGGGAGCCCACGGTTCCAGGAATGATCTAAGCTCCCCTTCCCCACCAGTCCCCAGCACGGGCCGGTGTGGAAAGGCTCTGACCCGTGTCATGGGCCTGGGCTCCTCTGCCGGCCAAGGGCGCAGGGCAGGCCTGAGGGTCACTGGGCCCCAGCCGTGGACGCCCTGGGCTGTCCGCCCTTCCCACCGTGTCCTCATGCTGTGCCGCAGCCCGCAGGCCTGTCTCCACGCCAAGCCTTGTCTGCTTTATTCGATTGCATCTGTAACTCTTAGTTAATTTGCTCCGTAATTGGGTTTTTGCCCGTGACGCTTGAAATCATTTGATTTTCAGGATCTGGGTCTATTCCCAGCCTGCTGTCGCTAATGCCGGCGGGGGCTCCTCCCGCCTGCCCCTCCCTGAGGCCAGCGGGCCCGAAGCCCAGCTTTCAGAAGGGTCGAGAAGCAGGTCGGGCCTCCCCTGCCGGCTCCGCAGCCCTGCACCCAGCCCTCCGGCCCCACAGCGCCCTGGGGTCCCCCGGCTCTGCGGGAGCCTGGCCCTCCGGGGCTCGAGTGACCTCTGCCAATGGCTCCGCGGTGGCCCACCTGGCTAAGGGAGACCCGGTCCTGGAGCCAGACGACGGGGCAGCCACAGCAGGGTGTCGGCCAGCGAGCCCTTGCACTTCTGAGAGTTTGAGTCCTTCCCGGCTCCTCTCCATTTGTCACTTCCTCCTCTTCCCACCTCAGCTGCCTGAGGCCCTGGGCATTGCAGGGGCACCGTCCCCGCCCCTCTGCCCCGGACCCCCACCCCGGCCCCGACCAGCCCCATCCTGTCTCCCCTCGGCCCAGAGATGCCTGAGAACGGCACAGCCCTCCGTCAGCGGCCTGCACGCTTCTCCGAGCTTCCTCAGGCTCCCGGCACGCACCTGCTCCTGGGCCACACCTCCCCAGGTGTGGGGATGCCACCCTCACCTGCTCACGGGTGCCAGGCTGAGGGTGACACAAAGGGAGGGGGAGGGGTGCCGCTAGACGGGCAGCGGCCTGGCGTGTGAGGCAGGGGCCTGGGACTTGTCAGCAACGCAGTCTCGGGCCCGGCCCCAGACCTGGAGCGTCAGAGGCTGAGAGTCTGCCCCCGCTGGCGGGTGATCAGGATCAGACCACCACCTGCCACCCCCGTGGACCCGTGGACCCGGCCCCACAGACCCACAGACCCACAGACCCGCCCCCAAGACCCACAGACCCGAAGACCCGCAGACACATCCACACGGGCCCTGAAATACGAGGTACACAGGAGGCCCCGATCTCAGAGTGACCCTCGGTCACCTCTGCCCTTCAGGCTCTGCTCCAGGACCCCGACCTCCCCAAACTCTCTCCCACAGCCCTCCCGGCACTGGTCTGCCTAGAAGGCCAGGTCTGGACATCCCAGGGCCTGGGCGGCCCATGGTTTCTGATGGTTGTGAGGTGGTGACCCCGCAGCTCATGTCCGGGCAGGGCACGGAGGGCAGGTCGGGGTTCGGGACACGCTCAGGGCAGCGGGGAGGGCCCGTGGTCAGGAAGGCTGGCGCTCAGCACGGGGACTTGGAGTTTTGTACGTACAAGTGGGTCGACCGCAAACCATCAACCCTAACGAGAGCTCAGCAAGGTCGCCAAATGCAAGATGGAAACGCACGAATGAGCCTCCAAGCGCCAGCGACGCGGGCCACCTCAGCGAGGGGTGGAGAACAGCGTCCTGACAGTGGACGGAAGGGCGGGGCCGTGCTGGGGGCCCCTGAGGCTTCCCTGGATGTGGGGAAGAGTGGGACCTCGGAGGGCCAGGTCTCGGCCACGGCCGACGGCTCGGGGGGAAGGCGAGCCCCCCGCCCCCGTGCTTCCAGCCAAGCCCCGACGCGACTCGGCAGGGAAGGCGTCACCTCCGACACCCCACGGCCCCGCCAAGGGGACACGTAAGGTCCACCATCACGGTCGACACGAAAATGCAAGTCTTCTGCACGGAAAACACGTGTGAGCGCAGAGGGTGCGGGCGGATAAACACTCAGTGGGCAGAACACAGCGGCCCTGCGCATTGAAAACGCCGCAGAAACTACGCCGAAAACGGGCGATCTGAAGACGCGGTTTTTCAGAAACTGAGTCCGGGACGGTGGCACGGCGACAGTGGAGCTGCTGGGGGTCCATCCGGCAAAAGCAAAGTCTGATTCCATCCAGGGCCGAGCGCACGTGGGGACGTGGCCTCCTGCCCCCTGAGCAGGGGTGGCGTGAACGGACTCCACCCCGGGGAGCAGCGGGGGCTCCTCCGTCCAGGTGACGGGGCCTGATGGCCGCCAGCATGCCCCCCACCCCCCACAGCGAACTCGTGCAGAGGGGCTCCTGGCACCCGGTCTGCAGACGCAAAACCCCAGAACAGCCGGCCGTCTCCCGGCAGAGCGGGGAGATAAACCGTGAGCCGGGCACACAGTGAGGCGAACCTGTGGCACCTACGGTGTCCACACAGACCACCCCGAACACGCGAGCGGACGGGTGTCGGAGAGCCTGTGCTCCCGACAGCCGAGAGGGAGACGCAGCCGAGAGCCCGGGAGGGACGAAGGGTGAACACGACGGCGCCCCCGGGGCCGCCCGACCCGCCTCCCCTGAGGCGGCAGCTCCCACGGCCGCCTCCTCGGCGCCGGTCACCGGTGGACACGGAGGGCAGCCCCACGTCGCCGGCCACGGCTCTGGGGTCAGGCGAGGCCCTGGCAGGCAGGCGGCGCGCCGGACGAGTTTGCCGGGAGGTGAGGCGAAGGCCGGTTTACAAAGCAGAGACACGCGTGGCGAGCGAGCTCGGGGCGTGGGTCAGTTCGCACCGCGAGAGCGGAGAGCAGCCGCGCCCGGGGCTGTGAGGCGCTGGGCTGTGTCCCCGGATTCGGGTCGGAGCCCCCGCCCCTGGTCCTCAGCGTGACCGCACGTGGAGGTGGGGCTTCACGGAGGGGGTTGAGGTAAAACGAGGCCATGCGTGCGGCCCCGATCCAGTGGGGTCCAGCGGGACGGGCATCCCTGTGCGAAGAGATCAGGACATAGACACGCTCAGGGGGACGACCGTGTGAGGACCCGGGGAGAGGACGGCCGTCTACACGGCAAACCGAGGCCTCGGAGGAACCCGCCCGGCCCACACCCGGATCTGGAGCCTCCCGCCTCCAGTGAGGAAATGAGTCTGTTCCATACGTCCCGTCCGTGGTGCTTCTTAGGACCCCACCTGGGCCAGAGGACCCAGCGGGCCCTGCACCCCGGGGGCTGCCCCCAGCACCCACCCACACTCACCACCCCTTCCCGCCGCGCCTTCTGCCAGAAATCCCGCTGTTTCCTCTCCCGGGGACTCTCCCGCCCACGGGGATAAACGTCCCCCTCGATGAAGCTTTGGATACGGCCGGGAGCCAGCCCTCTGTCCGGCCGGAAGCACACTGGTCTGTAAAGGAGACTCCCACGGAGGTCGATCCGCACCCAGGAGCGTGACGGCCGCCCACCGCCATTGCCGCATTCGCCGCGCCGCCTGGGTTTTGTCACCGCCAGCTCCCGCCCGCCACGTCCACCCCCAGAAGGCCGGGCAGCGCTTCCGTCACGAAGCAGCTCAGCCTTGCCACCTGGGCCACGCCGTGGCAGGAGCGCGAGTCCCAGCAAACGGCAGGTGCACGTGGCCCTGCCGTGCCCCGGGCCCCTCTCACCTCCGGACGCGGTCTCCCCGGGGCCCCCCACCGCCCCACCCCTCCCCCACCTTCCCGGTCCCAGCCCGGGCTGGCACACAGGCCACGGGGCCAGTGCTGGTCGCGTGGACACAGGTGAAGAGCGAGGGATGGCGGCGGTCACGGCTGCGGCCGCGGGGCCAGGTGGCTCCAGCCTTTAAATGTGCCGCCTGTTCCGCCAAGTCAGCTGACCGCGCGTGCCCAACCTGAGATGGCAGGAGGGCGGGCAGCGGCCCACATCCCCGGCCCCGCCCGGCCTCACCGGTGGCTCCAGAAAGGTCCCCGCGCCTCTCTGTTCACCTGCAACGCAGGGATGCCAGGAGCCACAGGGTCACGGGGGGTCAGCCGGTGGGTCCGCGCAGAGCACGGGAACAGGGCCGGGCCCCTAAGGCTCACGGAGGACTCACCCACAAAGCGCCCACACAGAGCAGGGTCCTGAGAAGCAGCAGGTGCTGCGAACACCCGGGGCCCGTGGGCGCCACTTTGGAGACCGGCCACTAAGCCGACAGCCCCAGCTCCGCTGTGTTGTGGTGCGGGACGTGGAGAGCTGCCTGGGGCCTCTCTGCCTCGGTTTCCTCCTCTATGAAGTAGGGTGCTGACAGCTCGCCGTGGTTTCCTTGCCTCGCCTGACTTCATCATTACCGCTCGTCCCCGATAGACTAGAAGCTACACGAGGGAGGGCCGCGCCCTGTGTTGTAACTCACTGCATCCCACTGCCCAGAACAGGGGGGCTCACTGAGTGACTGGTGGGGGTGAGGTGGAGTGATGGACCCACACAGGTGATGGACGGGGCCCCAGATGGATGAACAAATGGCTACACGGATGGGAAAATGGAAGGATGAATAACGGAGGGACGGGTGGGTGGGTGGCAGATGGACAGATGGAAGGAAGGAAGGGCGAACAGAACAGACGATACCACCTCTGAATAAAGAAATTAAAACGCTGGGGCGCCTGGCGGCTCAGTCGGTTGAGCGTCCCACTTCGGCTCAGGTCACGATCTCACGGTTCGGGGGTTCGAGCCTCGCGTCGGGCTCTGTGCTGACAGCTCGGGCCTGGGGCCCACTTCGGATTCTGTCTCCCTCTCTCTCCCCGCTAGCGCTCTGTCTCTTAAAAATAAATAAACGTTTAAAAAAAGAAAAGAAATGAAGGAGCAGAGGGGAGGGGACGACCTCTGTCTCACAGACGCGGACAGCCGAGCAGCCAAGCAGCCATCTGGGCTCGGGAATCATAAAAAGAGTCCTGATGGAGAACAGGGACGGGCTCGCGCTGCCAAGGGCAGTGACATATGGGGGTCTGGAGTCATCATGAAATCACACACAAGCCTGGGAAGGGTTTTGATTCCAAGCTAGAATCAGGAAGGCGAATTATAAAAACAAATCCGAGTAAGGCATTTATACGAAAGTGGAATTAGTCTAAGAAGGAAAGATAACGGGGCGAAGGAGCATCACGCTGCAGGGTCACCTAGCCTTCCCCTGCAAAGTGTTCTCAAGGGCAAGGATGCAGAGAAGTTAACTGTTACAAGAAAAAGGCGGTGGGCTTTCTCCTGAAACTATTAATGATTTGCAAGCGTTTTGTGTAGCTGACAATAAAATGGGCGGGGGGCGAGGGACATACTTGTCTTGTTCCAGAGACAGCATGACAGTGCAACTCTGATGTCACCTGGTGGCGGCGTGCCAGAATTGCAGCAATAATTAACCCAAGGAGAAAAGAGCACCTCGCACAAGTAGAAGAGTGAGGGTCAGTAAAGACCGGAGTCCCAAGCCAGAGTGCCCACTGCCCAGATAAGGGCCGGGGCCACGGGGAGACTTCAGAGTCATTTACAGAGAACCGAGCCTCCGCCCCATGGGACAGAGGGGGTTCAGACCCACCCGAGTTTTCAAGGAGTTCACAGTGAAGTTGGAGAGGAACACGGCACGCGTTAAATTCAACTTAATCCAACAGAGCTCCTCGAGAGCCTCGGCGGGACGATGCGGGGACCGCGGTGGACGCGGCAGTCTGCCGGGGGAAGGGGACCACGTTACAGCGACACCAAGTGCGAGGGAGCCCTAGGACGGACCGACGCGCGGGCCTGCGGGGCTGACGCGAACGGCCATCTGCTCGCTCTCCCCGGTCGGGTTCAGCGACCGCCTCCAGAGCCGAGGGCTGCGCAGCACGGGAGGTCTGGTCACTGCCCGCCACGCTGCTGGCCGCCAAGCCTCCCGCGGTCGCGAGGGAGTCATGAGAAGCTGCAGGCACTGCCTGGCTTCTCCTCCTCCTGGATCCCGAAGGACCTGAGGGCCTCCCCATCTTCCTGGGATCTCAAGACTCAGCCAAAGGCGGGGTCCCAGCGGGGCCCCTGAATCCGGAGCAAGTGAGGAAAAGCTTTACAACATGTGAACTCATGGAGCTGGGGGCCCAGTGGCCAGAAAGCGACAGGGGATCCGCAAAGTGTTGGGGTTCAGCAGAGGCACGAGGGGCAGGAACGGGGGGCCACAGAAATTCCCACTGGAGACACCGACACTCACGTGTCCCCACTCTGGCTGGTCGTCAGTCCCGTGGAGCAGCTGTGGGTCACACGCACCCCCACGTATCTCAGGGAGAACGGACGTGGGATCCGATGCAACATGGGTGGGTTGTGCCCTGGGTTTCGGTGGCTTTTTTTTCTTCTTAAAATGCTTCCAGGTTTAGGGGCGCCTGAGTGGCTCAGTCAGTGAAGTGTCTCAACTCAGGTCTTGATCTCAGGGTCTCGAGTTCAAGCTCCTGCTGGGCTCCACACCGGGTGTGGAGCTGACTTTAAAAATAAAATGCTTCCGGGTTTTGTCCATCCACATCCAGCTTTAAAGCATTAACGGCCCGTGGCCGACCCGTGGCCAAACGTGGAATTTTCAGCCAGCCTGGGCCGCGTGCAGTCTTCCCCTGTAGCAGCACGCTCGGGGGCCCCGGGCCGGGTCCCCACAACCCGACACTCCTCATTCCCAACTTGCAACATATTTGACAACCTGTGGCTAAATAACCCCATTTTTAATTTTCATTTCCGTGACCATCAACATATCGGAGGCTCTTTTCAAAGGATGGTCTCCACCTCTGTGGTCTGTCCAACCCCACCCCACGGGGTCCCGGTCAGTTCACGGTCACCATGCTGTACACGAGCCAGGCTGCCAGCTGTTTGCTTCGTATCCTGCAAATGCATGCGTTCCCTCTGTTTCTTCTCGTTTTCCGATAGAGCCGCCACTCCTCCGGACTCTCTGCTTTACGTCCATATGGTCACGTCCACTCGTCTCTGTCCGGTAGGGGCTCCTGGTTCACGTCTTACTGAGGAAGCTCTTCTCAATTCAACACCAGGAGAGAATCTTTCCTTTTTGCTACGAGCATTACAGATTTTTGCTGCAGTCAGCTCTTGAATACCTGTTTTTACAGAGTGGTTGGGTACCTTCATTTTTATTTTCTAACCACACGCAGGTCCAACAGACCCGACCACTTATGGAGCAGTTGACTCTCCCCTCATCCAAAATGCCCTATCGATTATGTACTAAATCTATTCACCCCAGACGTCTTCAGTCCAAACGTATCGACCAAGGAAACTCTACGGCCGGTGATTCTGTGATAAAGGGGCAAAGGGAAGCTGACGGGCTCAACGGCCCTGGGGACGATCCCATTCCAGGAGGGTGGGACGGGCCGTGGGATGACCCCAGGGATGACCCCATTCCAGGAGGGCGGGACGGGGCCCCGGGAGGTGCAGGTGACGCTCACAGAGACCAGGTGTGTGGCCATGGGGCCCCGACAGAAGGATCGACCCCGCGTCTTCAGAGAGACTCCTCCGTTTCCCACACCAGAGAGTTGGGGCGCGCAGCAGCCTCTATCTCTGACCCGTCCCAGAGCAGGGACCAGGCTCCTCCTGGGAGGCTCCTCTGGTACTTGTGCCCTCCCCAGGGTCGGTGATGGCCTCTGAGACCTGGGATGAGCAGATGGGCCACCACGAGAAGGGACCCCCTTGCCGGGCCTCCACGGGGACCACCCCCTCCCAGCTCAGGGCCCTTCTCCTGGTGCTGCCGCCCCTTCCTCAGAGACAGGGCAGCCCCGTCCCGCATGCTGGAGGCTGAAGGCCGCTGACGGCAGGCGCTGGCTCGCCAGGCCTGACTTTTTGCACGAAGGACAACGACCCTCCACCAAACTCCCTCCCCCACTGTCCTCAGGGGCCGCCTCAACCTGCACCAACCCCAGGCCCCTGCATGGGACCCGCACCGCCTACACTGCATCCAAGAGACAGGCTGAGACACCGGTGACCCGGCCCACTGCTGGCAGGTTTCTCTCCAGAGCATCAAGAGAAGAACCCGAAACATTTCAAACGTGTCCGTGTGTGAGACACTATCCACTCCCCTCAGGCCGTGCAAAGACAAGCAAACCAGCAGGGAGGGGACAGACGTGTGGACAGGGCCCCCGGGAGGGCCATCGGTCTCGGAAAGCAGTGCCGGGAACACGGTGGTCACAGAGACGGGCAGGAGCGCCCCCTCCCAGACCACCGGCCACGGGCCACAGCAGGCAGGGCTCTGTGGACGTGCCTGGAGGGTCGGACACAGACACACCGATGGCGGGCGTGCACTCAGTGAGTTACTTTCAATGAGGGCCTGTCTTACTGTTCCAGAAAATACCGTATCCCGTGTAACAACATACATTTCTCTAAATATGCTAATGAGAAAACATTGCCTTCCACTCACATCACGGCCGGACCGAGGCCAAAGGAGGCAAGAAGTTTACAAAGCGAGTCCATTTCGGGAGACGCAGCACACGAGATTGCGAGAGAGCCATCACCGCCCCTGGGGCACGTTGCGTCAGAGGCTCCCCGGCCGCCGGAGCATCGCTGGGGAGACTCAGACCCGGCGCACGGGGTCACACAGGCTTGGGGCGAGGAACTGTCCCCCGGGGACATGAGGGCACCAGGGCACCCGGGCTGGAAAGCATGTCTGCCAGGGTCAATGACTTGGGGGTGTCACCTGTAAGTCTGCCCAGGAAACAGTGATGGGGGCCCTCACTGACGGCAGGGGACACTCTGATCCAGGGTGTCCGGCCCTGGGAGCCTCCAACTCTCTGAGAAGGGCAGGGAAGGTGGAGGCGGGGACCTCGGGGTCCCCGGAAGAGGAAAGCTCCAAGCAGTGGCTCCCTCCCTGCTCCCGCCATCACCTTCCCCACCGGGAGAAAATTTACATTTCAGTGGGATGGCTTGACTCTTTCGCCAAATCTGTGTGGATTTACTTTTTCCTTAACCGGCACCTACGCACCTACGCACCTACGTGCTAAGGAGTAAGACGGCTGGGAAGGGCAGAGCCGTGGGGCCAAGGTGTCACCGTCACCACACTGGAGGTGCCTTCTCCCCTGAGGACATGAGCACCGACAGGGAACGGCTCCAGAACAGCCGAGCCCCAGGCATCCCTGCGCACCGTGCCCCCCACCCAGCTGCCACCGTGAGGCCAGTGTCTCTGGGGAGTGACCGGAGAGGGGTCCCAGGCTGCGTCCTGCCACCCAGGTACGGCTGGGTCTCAGCTCCCGGCTCCAGGCGAGCTTGTGCCCGGCCTGCTCACAAGACATTACGCCGTGTATCCTGGCCTTGGACGAGTCTGGCTTCTGTACGACGTTCACGGCCTCGTCACAGGGAGAGAGCCGCCTTCTGTCCGTGTTGTCCCCGAAGGTGAGGCATGGACTCTGACAGGTGCAGCCACACGGACCTGCTCCTGACTCACCGGGGAGCCACGGAGCACGGGAGCCAGTACGGCACAGGTATGAAACCTGGCAATAAGAACCGGGCCAGCAAGAGGAGTTGGAGATGGGAAGGGACAGAGAGATGAGACCAGGGGAGCAGGGATCAGCCGCTGGGGGTGACCATACACCTGTTCAGCCCCCGCTGGACAAGCCGTGTCTCTCCTGCCACCGGAGGTGCGGCAGGACTCGGCCCGAGGCACCGCCTCGCCAGAAGCTCACCGCCTCTTCCTGGCCCACGCGCCCGGGATACGCCAGCACCTACCCCATAGGATGTCATCGCCGTGGGCCAGTCTGGGCTCCACCAGTCCATCTCCCCAAGCGCCCAGCTTGACCCCAGTGACTCACATGACCCCAAGAAGGGAGATGACTCCCCGCTGGCGGTTCAGCCCATCGGCCAACAGGCAGTGCACGTAATGGGTGGTAAACACCTTGGCGGGGCTCCCCCCCCCCACCCTGGGGGACAGGACAGGACTGAACCAGCGCTGGAGATCCTCAGAAAGAGGTTGCTTGTGTTAGATTTTACCCAAGAGTTAGTCTCCCAGTTAAAGGGAACATAAATCAGAACACTTCCCAGTAACAACCAAGAAAAACACAACGAGCAAAAGAGAAAGGTTTCAGGAAAACAAACAAGAAAACAAAGGTCTCACCCCCGAGGATAAAAAGGAGAGTCAGTCCCGAGGAGGCACCAAGTCAGCTGGAAGAAGTCACACAAAACCAACACTGCTCCAGGGGAGCAGCTCCCGGCTGCCCGGCAGGTACTTTTCGAAGTCCCATCCCGGCAGCCACGGGATGGGGCGGGGACAGGGACCCAGAGCCACAGCCGCCCATCCCCGCCTCCCGGAGCCGCCTGTCAGTGTAGGTAAGGGACACCAGACACACTCAAAACACACACGGGACAGGAGGGACAGAAGCATCTGGGTAAAATGCCATCAGAAAAACTACGGGAAATAGCAGGGAAGCACCCCAGAGACCGTGGAAATTTACCCACATAGAAACGTGGCTGGAAAACAAGTGAAAAGTAAACCAACATTTAACATATTCTTATAAAAACTCTTTTAATGATAATAAAAAAAAAAAAAACTTAAAAGAGGTAGTTGCAACTCCAAAGGAAGTCCACAAAGCAGAAATACAAGATCTCACAGATGACACAGATGCAGAAGAGAAAGCTGGACTAAGAGAGAAAAAGAAAAAACCTCAAAGAATTTCATAGAGGGAAACAAATACAAAGATCACATGGAAAGACAGGCGTCCCCGAACACAGAAGACAGGACCAACAGATTTCATAGATTTACAACATTTGAACTGGAAAGTAAATTTTTTTTAAAATAATTCAATACACTTATTTTGATTGAAGACCAGATCGATAACTTTACAGTCTAATTTAGACAAGAAAAGACACCAAGCTAAATGATAAATCACAGAAATGAATGTGAATGGTTGATGGCAGGGACAGGTCCTGGCCGCGGCCACCCTGTGGACTGAAGGAAGGAAGGCTCGGACCCTTCAGGGCAAAGAAAAGGGGACAGCTGCCAGTCCGAAGACACAGGGCAGCGGAGGACTCGCTCACGACTCCCAGGAAAGGAAGGGCAAGCGAGAACTTTCTGTCCGGACCGCCCCAGACGTGTGGAAGCACTTGCACGCGGGCCCCACGGGCATGAGAACTTACCTGGCCTCCGGCAGAAACCACCAGAAGGCACGCACCAGCCGTCCAGACACGGCCTGCTGTCAGCAACGAGGTTTAACTCAGGGTCTAGGATCAGAAGACACAAGCGGGGTGCAAACCGAGCAAAGGAAACCTTGTGGATTCTGACCACGTGGAGACCGTTAATTAACAGGAAAAGAGAGAAGGTGAAAAGTGCCACACGCAGCGGCCGGCAACACCTGTTCGCGGCTCACAGGGCAGCCGGCTGAGCAGGTCTCAGCAGGTTGAGACCCAACCGGTAGCAGCTAGAGATGAGGAGACAGCCCATCCGCGCAAGCCCAGGGCGAGGGGAGGGCTGTGTGCGCCGTGGGAGAGGCGACGCCCCCCGTCTGGGGAAGGGGCCACGCGGAGCCACAGAAACAGAGGCGCAGGTGCTCTGACTCCGGACAGCGCCGAGTAGCGCACACGTGCGCGGGGTGAGAGGAGAGGGTGAGTCACGGTTCTCTCTCCCGGAAGCAGACGGCTCAGCCCTCCTGTGCTCAGTGCACGGCGATGCAAGCAGCCAGGGACAGGTGGGGATGGGGTCACCGCGACAGGCGCAGCCACTGTAGTGAATCCGATGGGATCCGCGATCCCCCAGGGGCCCGAGGCACACCCACCCAACACGAACAAACGAAGGCTCTGCGTGGGCAGCACGAGTCCCAGGAAGCCGCGCAAGTAGGGACGGCACTCGGCACCCACTGGTTAAGATCACGCAACACTGGGAATTGATACGAAAATGGCAAAACAAAAGCATTTCTGCACAGACGTTTCTTTAACCTTGTTTTAAACACCACGTGAGGCGGAGTGAAATTCACACCCAAACTGCAGAACTTACTAAAAACCCAGTGATGATGGAAGAGCGCCTGCTGAGGGCGCAGACAGAAGGGGCTCAAGCGGGACTTGCGGGAAACCCCGGAGGCCTGAGCTGTTGTGTTGCCGAAGGAACAAAACAAAAGAGAAGAAAATAAGCATTTGACCCAGAGAGGTTTGAAAGGAAAAATGGAAATCTGATGAAAGCAAAAGACAACATCATAAAAGGTGAACACGCAAACCCAGGAGTTAGAATCACAGCAAGAGTAAAGAATCTGTTCAAAACCTGATTCTTCGAAAACATGAGTAAGGCGCACAAAACACTCAATAATCTCGTGGTGAGTGGAGGGCAGAGCAGGCCCGCAGAATGGGCCACGAGGAGGGAGACGTCAGAAACAGGAGGTTCGGCGTGACCACCTCGCGGGGCTGCGCGTAAACACGTTCCAAACTTTGTCGAAGTCAACGATTTTCCAGGGAAACAGTACTTACCAAATCACGTGAGGATGCACGCACAGAAGCAGCGGCGTCAGGGCGCACAGAAGAAACGACGTCAGGACGGACACACAGAAGAAACGGCGTCAGGACGCACGCACGGAAGAAATGGCGTCAGGACGCACGCACGGAAGAAACGACGTTAGGACGCACACACGGAAAAAACGGCGTCAGGATACACGCACGGAAGAAACGACGACAGGACGCACGCACGGAAGAAACGACGACAGGACGCACGGACGGAAGAAACGACGTCAGGACGCACGCACGGAAGAAACGACGACAGGACGCACGCACGGAAGAAACGACGTCAGGACGCACGCACGGAAGAAACGACGACAGGACGCACGCACGGAAGAAACGACGTCAGGACGCACGCACGGAAGAAACGACGTCAGGACGCACGCACGGAAGAAACGACGACAGGACGCACGCACGGAAGAAACGACGTCAGGACGCACGCACGGAAGAAACGACGACAGGACGCACGCACGGAAGAAACGACGACAGGACGCACGCACGGAAGAAACGACGTCAGGACGCACGCACGGAAGAAACGACGTCAGGACGCACGCACAGAAAAAACGACGTCAGGACGCACGCACAGAGGAAACAACGACAGGACGCACGCACGGAAGAAACGGCGTCAGGACGCACGCATGGAAGAAACGCCGTCAGGATGCACACACGGAAGAAATTGGGTCAGGACTCAGACACGGAAGAAGCGGCGTCAGGGCGCACAGAAGAAACGACGTCAGGACGGACACACAGAAGAAACGGCGTCAGGACGCACGCACGGAAGAAATGGCGTCAGGACGCACGCACGGAAGAAACGACGTTAGGACGCACACACGGAAAAAACGGCGTCAGGATACACGCACGGAAGAAACGACGACAGGACGCACGCACAGAAGAAACGACGACAGGACGCACGCACAGAAGAAACGACGTCAGGACGCACGCACGGAAGAAACGACGTCAGGACACACGCACGGAAGAAACGACGACAGGACGCACGCACGGAAGAAACGACGACAGGACGCACGCACGGAAGAAACGGCGTCAGGACGCACGCATGGAAGAAACGACGTCAGGACGGACACATGGAAGAAACAGCGTCAGGACGCACGCACGGAAGAAACGACGTCAGGACGGACACACAGAAGAAACAGCGTCAGGACGCACGCACGGAAGAAACGACGTCAGGACGCACGCACGGAAGAAACGACGACAGGACGCACGCACAGAAGAAACGCCGTCAGGACGCACACACGGAAGAAATTGGGTCAGGACTCAGACACGGAAGAAGCGGCGTCAGGATGCACACACAGAAGAAGCGGTAGCGGTAAGTCCCGACCGCTTTGCAGGAGGCCAGCCGGGCTCCTCCGGAACCGGGAGAAAAGGGACAAAAAGAACTTTGTGAGGCGCGTGCACGCTGGCCCGGCGCCCGAGAGCCGTGCGGAAGCGCGACAGCAGGCTCGCGAGGTTCGGGGACCAGCTCGGGGGGAGAAGCCGCAGCCGTTGTGTCCGTAGACCTTCCGGACCCCCTCCGTGAGGGGAGCCCGCTTGCACCTGCGGGGAGGCTCAGTCGTGCGCGAGGAACAACCCGAGGGGTGAGACTGCGAAGACGAGGCACACCTAGGACTAAGAGCGGTGACGTGCCTGTGCCCGGGATGGCGCATGAGGAACAAAGGGCGGAACCCGCCCCAAAGATACAAAGTTGAGACCTAAAAGGAAAGAATTTTGCTGCAGACGGTCTCCTTTAGAAGGCGTCCCGGGGGGCGCCTGGGTGGCGCAGTCGGTTAAGCGTCCGACTTCAACTCAGGTCACGATCTCGCGGTCCGTGAGTTCGAGCCCCGCGTCGGGCTCTGGGCTGATGGCTCAGAGCCTGGAGCCTGCTTCCGATTCTGTGTCTCCCTCTCTCTCTGCCCCTCCCCCGTTCATGCTCTGTCTCTCTCTGTCTCAAAAATGAATAAAACATTAAAAAAAAAAAAAAAAATTAAAAAAAAAAAAAAAAAAAAGAAGGCGTCCCGGGACCCAGCAGCCCGGGCTGTAACAGGGGCGAGAAGGGAAAGTCGCCGGACAAACGTTAGGGGAATAAACGCAGACCCTGTGGAGGGACCACTCAAGAGCCACACGGAAAGCAGAGGGACCGCTCACGGCTGGGGACGGGAACGCGAGGAACCCCGGGCATGGCCACGCCCCGCGAGCCCAGCTCCGCCCCCCCGGGGGAGGCCCAGGGCCGGGTCGCAGTGGCCGTGCCACGTGGGACATGGCAGACACAGGGAAGCCAGCCTTCAGTCTGTGCCACAGGCCGCGGCCCGCGCGACCTCCCGAGAAGCTCCAGGGACACACCAAGTGCTTAGGTTCATCTTGGAATGTTTGCAAAGCGATCAGTAAACATCGTGGTAATGAGACAGAAGTTATGTTCCATACAAGGGCGGTTTGTCTTCCCGTGCTGCTAACATCTGCTTGATATTTATTCAATATCCAATAAAACTAGTAATTAATCTGGGTTTTCTTTAAAAAAAAAAAAAAAAGGGAAAAGAAACAGCGGAGAAATGGAAAGGATTTGACTTGCATCCCCAGCAGCCAGAAGATGGAGTGCACCGTGCGGTGGCTCCCTCCTTGCCCTCGTTCTCAGCGGGGAGCATAGCGAGCCGCCACCCCCACCCCCACCCTGGCCTCCGCCGTCCCCTGGGGTCATCACGTGCTCGGCCCCAAGGGACCCCCTGGTCAATTTAGAGGCATCTTCCAGAACCTCGCTTCCTCCGTGGGCACTGCTGGCTCAGCCATGCGACCTGGAAGCCTGCCCGTGGTCCTGCCCTCGCTGACCGGTGTGTCCAGTGGGACTTGTGTGGTCCCCAGACTCCACCCTGACCGAACATGGCAGGGTGGCATGAGATTTGCCCCGAGTGTTATCTGAAGGAACTGAGTCCCCTAAGTGTGGTCCCCAATACACCTGAGGAGAGGGTTCCCACCAGCCACCAGGTGTCCATGAGGTTCCAACCTCCCCCACAGTGGGCGAACCGGCTTCTCCCACACGCGCCCACACAGGCACAAGGGCGCATTAACCACACACTGTGTCTGCCTCTCCCAGTCTCTTGGACACAGCGACCGGTAACGCTTCCCTCAGAATTCTCCCAGCCATTGGGGTGGCCCAAGGTCGGAGCTGAGCCCCTTGGCCATGGCCCTTCTGGTCCTGAGAAACCGCTCCTGCCTTCCCCAGCCGCCAGCGAATGGGGCAGCATGCCCCCAGCCCGGGGCTGCCCTGGGTCCTAAACCGGTGGCTTCTCCCCTGGTACTTTTAATTAAGCGGATGGGTTTACGTTGGCTCTTACCCAGGTGCGGCAGCGACAGCCCATCCCAGGGAGAGCGGCCTGAGATCCCCTCCCCCTCCCACCAGACGGGGACTGATGAAAATGCACATGGCCTTACCGGGGGCTATTGGAAAGGGGGTCCCTAATCTATTCATCTATCATCTTTGCGTCCTTCAGGGACACTTTTTGTACTCCTGCAGATAATAAAGAGGACATTTCTTGCAGAGGGCAGCCTCGACCCTTGGAAGACGATGGTTCCCAGACGAACGTCCTAGATGGAGTAGTCAGAACTGAAAATCACAAACATCCACCCGCTAAACAATAAAAATGGAAATGTCCGCTCCCAGGCATCATTACATGCTTGTTGAGATAAATCCAGCCCTTTGCATCCATTAACCTTTCCGTGTGTGGCCCTCTCGCCCGGATGTGGACGGTGTGACCTTTATTCATCTTAAAGCACGGGGGCTCTCGTGTTAAGTGGATGCCACTCCAGGACAAAACTGATCTTAGAATGAGGATCTCTGGAGTTGTCTTAGGTAATGTGATGGGAGGTGGACTCTGTACTCTTGGCTCAAGGATAAATTAAACAAAACCCAGTTTAAGAATCGTTTCCCCGATGAGTTGCTCCAGACCCTCTGTCACTGGAGAAGCCCAGATCCTCAGACCCGAAGGCATCCCCGGGATTCAAAGGGAAGATCCGCTCACTTTGCACAAGGAGCCTTCTGGGAGCACGAGGTACACTTCAGTGTCTTCACGCCAAAGTCGTTCCATCCAAGAATGAATTTGAATCTAAAAATAATATTGAAATACTTAATACTTTGAAAAAGATTAATTAAGAAGGGACTCGCACGAAAACAGAAACAAGTCTGAGATGCAAAACCACAGCAGAGGGGCAAAGTGGGCACGTGACCCCTTTAAGAGACAGCCACCGTGAGCGCTGGGTGAAACAACCAGAAACTAAAGACGCTGTAAAGCTCCCCGACAGGGACAGAAATCACAGGAGGCTCAGTCTGGAGAGGCTGCAGCCGAAAGGAGTTAGAACCAGGACAGGTCGCTTTCGGGACCAAGGGTTCACCCCCCACGGCTCCATCTGACAAGCGGAAGAGGAAAGTCGCAGCCTCACTTGTTGAAGGTTCAGGAGGGGAGCATTCTGGGCCAGACGAGAAGCTGGCAACCTGGGCACTGGGAGAAGCAGCGCGATCCAAGTTCTGAGTGTTAACTGCCCGGTGTGCGGGTGGTGGCTGTGCGGCACGCCCACGGGAAGGACTCCAGGGCCCGACGGACACGCGGCAGAGGCCAGACAGACATCTACTCTCGGAAGACACACCTGCACGGACCAGAGCCAGGAGCCGCCGCTGTTGTTAACTGAGCACCCTTCCCACCTGTGAGGTCTGGCGCAGAAAGCTGAGGGCCCTGCGCGAGAGGTACCAGAGCCCCGGCAGAACCGCCGGCGCGAGGGGAGAGCTCTGGAGACACGGACGCCTCGCTCAGAGACAAGTCCCACATCTGGCCGAACCCGAGGCCGAACTCCAAATTATAAAGGCGCTGAGGAGACGGTGGGGGAGCCAGGCTGAAGAAGGCAGTCACGGGAAGCCACGAAAACAGAGCAGAGGCATAAGCCACGACACAGTTAAGGGGATCCTTGCAGTGTGACCCGGAAGAGTTAGCTGCCTGCGGGTGACAGGAACAGCCATAATCTCCAGAAGAACACAAGGAAATCCAGAGTCGCTAAAACGTATCATCTGCCACGTCCAGTGTTTAATCCACTATTAGACGTGTAAAGAAACAAGGGGGTTGGACCCACAGCGGGGAAAATGGCAGCCAATAGAAATGGACTCCAAGTTGGAAATACTGGATTTAACAGAAAAGACATCAAAGCAACCGTCATAAATATCTTCAAAAAATAAACATGCATTCAAAATAACTATACATATAAAGAAGTATAAGAAATTATTACATCAATGAATAAACAGATAGGAAATCTCCACAGACAAATGGAAACAATAAAAAATAGAAATTCTGGGTGGCCCTGACCATTGGGCGTTTGACTCGATTACAGTTCAGGTCCTGATCTCGTGGTTCACAGGTTCGAACCCTGAGTGGGGCTCTGTGCTGACAGCACAGGAGCCCGCTTGGGATTCTCTCTCTCTCTCTCTCTCTCTCTCTCTCTCTCTCTCCCTCCGTCTCTCTCCTCTCTCTCTCTCAATAAATAAACTTTAAAAAAACAGATTCTAGAACCGGTAACTATAGTAACTGGTAGCTACAGTTGAAATATAAATTTACCAAGGTAACCTTGATATCTGTTAAGAGGTGGCCAAAGAAAGGATTAGAAACTTGAACAGTAGAAACTGCCTGATCCAAAATACAGAAAGTAAAAAAGATTGAAGAGAAAAGAACAGGCCCTCAGAGACCAGTGTGATGATATCTGCATAATTTGAATCCTGGGAGAAGAGAAACAGGAAAAATACAGATGCTTGCCAAATATACATAATGGCCAAAAACTTCCAAAATTTGGTGGAAAAGTTAAGACACACAAGAAGTTCCACAAACCAGAAGCAGGATAAGCGAAAACACAACCAGTCCTAGACACATCACGGGCAGTTCCAAAAGTCAAATTAAAATACAATCTTGGAGAAAGCCAGAGACAAGCAGCATATAAAATACGGCCGAGTGCTTCATCAGAAATGGAGGAGGTCCAGAGCTGGGAAAGGGCTAAATAAGTTATTAGTAAGTTTAAGTATTCATAAATACAAATACACATGAGTATTTAAAAATTAGTACTTTTAAACGTATTCATCATGACCCTGGAGGGGCTGGAAGTCTGTGTAATTCACCACATGAAGAGACTGGAAGAGGCAGCCTGAATAATCTCAACTGAGGCAGAAATAAAGGCATAAACAATGTTCGTGTCTAGGGGCGCCTGGGGGGTTCAGTCGGTTGAGCGTCCAACTTCAGCTCAGGTCATGATCTCACGGTTCAGGGATTCAAGTCCCCCGTCAGGCTCTGTGCTGACAGCTCGGAGCCTGGAGCCTGATTGAGAATCTGTGTCTCCCTTTCTCTCTGCCCCTCTCCTGCTCACATTCTCTCTATCTCTCTAAAAAATAAACATTAAAAATTTTTTTTAAAGAACAGTGTTCACGTTTATGAAATCTCCTAGATTCTCCTGGGTGCCAGGCCATGTCCAGGACCGTTGGGTGAAGCCACGCCTGGTCCCCTGTCCAGGCACTGCACTCCCCGATAGTTGCCCAGAGCTTTGCAGGCAGAGTGCGGTCGCGAACCCACGGTGTTAGCAGCTATTGTTAAATGCAGAGTCTCGGGCCCCGGCCCGGACCCGCTGCATCAGAGTCTGCACTGTAACGCTTCCGTCAGGCGTGCACGTGTGTGTGCGTGTGTGACACAGAGAGACAGCTCAGGAGCCCCGTCCAGAGAGCCTGTTCGTAGTCGAGAAAATTAAAGTCTCGGGGCGCCTGGGTGGCACAGTCGGTTAAGCGTCCGACTTCAGCCAGGTCACGATCTCGCGGTCCGTGAGTTCGAGCCCCGCGTCGGGCTCTGGGCTGATGGCTCAGAGCCTGGAGCCTGTTTCTGATTCTGTGTCTCCCTCTCTCTCTGCCCCTCCCCCGTTCATGCTCTCTCTCTGTCCCAAAAATAAATAAACGTTGGAAAAAAAAAAACAAAAAAAAAGAAAATTAAAGTCTCATCAAATGTTCAACGGACAAAAAAGTAATGTTGGCAGATTCGTACTACGGGTGAACTACACCTATGAGAATCAGCTACAAATAGTTCTGGAAGAAACAGAGGACCACGTTGTGGCACAGCACATTTTATAAACGTGAGGACAGCGTCTCACAGTGATGACAGGTCACTTTCGGTGGCACGCGTACTTGTGAGTGCAAACCACGATGGACACCCCTGCGAGCGAAGAGAACAGGTCTGGGAGAGGAAGTATCTGTCTGTAACGCAGGTTTAAAAAAACATATGGGGGTGCCTGGGTGCTTCCGTCTGCTAACCGTCCCCCTCTTGGTCTGGGCTCCCTCCAGGTTTTAAGTAAGCGTGTGTTGCTGTGAAAAATCTCGTAAGAAGACTTCATTTTAAAACGTAGACAGGCCAGTGTCTCATCATGAGCTCACAGAAAGCTTTCTGAGTCATATTTGGCTGCTAGAGAAACATCCGGAAAACCCCCGTGAGGCCCCCGGCCACCCTGAGCGAGGTCCCCCGCCGGCCGTGGCCTCCACGGGTGCACAGTCCTTCTCCAGGCCCCTCGGGAGCGGGGGGAGGGGGGGCGGGGACCGGAGGAGCTGAGGCTCTGCTCGGCCCCGTCACGGAGGCAATGCAAAGTCACACGTCCTGTCCGGCCCCGGGGCAGGAGCTCCAGCCATCGGCCCTGAGAATGGAGGGCGATGGCATTGGACCTGCCTTCCTGAACGTTCTGCCGGGGAGCACCTCAGGAGGGCTCCGTCCTGACTTCTGTCCGTCAGTCCCTCCCGCTCCGTCCTCACAGTGATGCGGGGCCCCGGGGCCGCCGCCTCCCTGTCCCCACCTCCCGGCCCCTCGCCAGCCCCTCTCCTGGCACTGCTGACGATTTCAAGCCTCTGTGCTCCCGGACATGTGCGGTCACCAGGCTCTGCAGATGGCCAAGCCACAGACGGGCCCACAGGATGCCGCCCCCGCCCACAAGCCCCCACCCGAAAACCACATCCCTTCCCGAGAAGGGCGCCGTCTACTGCATCCGGGTCGGCCGTGCAGTCCTGCAGGGGTGTCTTCCCGGTAGACAGACCCCTGTCCTGTGTCCTCACGTCACTCCAGCCGCCCCGTTGTCACACGGCATCCCCGTGGGTGTCATATCTCCCCCTCCCTTATAGGGTCACACAGTCTCTAGACTAAGGGCCCACCTACTCCAGGGCATCTCGTCCTGAGCTGCTGACCCTCATTACGTCTGCTAAGACCCTATTTCCACGTCCACCGGTCTGGGGGTCCCCTGGGGGCCACCACCCCCACCCCCAGCACAGCAGCCTGGCAGACACGGGCTTCAGGAGAGGCGAGCACAGGGCCGCACCTGTCCCGAGGCAGCTGGGAGCCCGTCAGGTGGGGCGTCAGCTGCTTCGAGGCCCAGGTGGGGCTGGACCAGCCCCGCCCCCGCGAGAGGCTGAGGTGATCGATGTGCAGAGGCCATCAGGCCGTCAGGCTCAGTTCAAACCCTGGTGCAGAAACGGAAGCGGTTGTTGCCGGTCCCGCGGATGACGGTGTGATCTGCCTGCATTGTGGGCTTTCAGCAGGAGCAGAGGAGAGCAGTCTCCCGTCCGGAGGGACGCGGCGGGCAGCCAGCGCCCCCCAGGACATTTGTCGGGAGGGGCCCGGGCTCCAAGGGGCAGGTCCCTGAGGTCACCGGGCAGACCGTGGACAAGCAGAGCCCTCAGGAGCCCGCCAGCCAGCAGCTGTCACACGAGCCCACCGTGGGGCGGCCAGGCCGGGACGTAGCTTGGCCCGCACCTCGTGCAGACCCAGGACCCTGCGGCTGGCCTGGTGCGTCTGGCGACAGGAGTGGGGACCACCCACCAGCTGCTGTGAGCCTGTCCTGAGGCTCTGCCCCCGGACCCCCGGCCCCAGCTGTGGGCGACGCCCCTGCCGGCCCAGCCCATCCGGCGACCCTGGCCGTGGCCTCCCCGGGGCTCTGCCCACTGGCCCCACAGGACAGCACCACGCAGGGGGACCCAAAGCTCGCAGATGCTCCGGGCCCGGTGGGGATTCCCAGGGTGGGGATTCAATTCACTTCTGCCCCTCAACCGACCAAGAAACAGCTCCGAAAGCAGTCAGGCTGGCCCAAAGCGGGTGGGGGAGTAGCTTCCTCACCCAGCCGCCTGCCGTCTCCCGGGCCGTCGCGAAGCCCAGTGCAGGCGTCTGGCTGTGGCTTAGTTGTTGGCGTGGAACAGACGCCGGTTCGGACAGCAGTGCAGCCCAGGTCGATGCAGTGAGTTTTTTGACACGTGGCAGAGAGAAGTCCGGCCCTCGGAGGGCATTGCAGGCGCAGCCGTGGGCCCCGCAGGGGGTCTCAGGGTCCACTGCGGCCCGCCGGCCCCGACCCAGGGGCGCTGGACACTCCTTTGCCGAAACCAGACCTTTCTCTCAGGGCGCATTTCCCGGGAAGGTTCTTACCCACTCAAGGTGGTTTTCACACTGACAGGATCCAGGTCACGGAACAAGGCACAGCCGACAGATAAGCCCCTTCTCAGGGCCCTGCCCACGGCCCCCCAGGCAGAGGGAGGCTCGGGGGTGGCCACCGCCTGGGGACGGCGAGAGGAGGCCATGTGGGGTCTCTCCTTCCTCGGTGACCTTCGGGCAACGGCTCAATCCCTATCCGTAGGCAGGGGTCACACAGCAAGGCCCCCAGAGAAATCTGCTCAGATGAGGGCCACGGTCATCACGACACGTTTATTTCAAGCACAGACCCGTAATTCCTGTTCACCCCGTTGCTTACGTTTCAGAAAACAATCCTTCGGAGCAAATGCAGTAAATGAGATCTGGCGCCCTCATTAGGACCCTGTTAGCGGTGGGGTCCCCTCCTGTGACCACGTGCGTTCGTGGAGCCTGGAAATGGCCGAAGCACGGTGGCAGCCTCACCTGCCGAGCTCAAGGGTGAAAGAGGGGAAGGGGTCCGCTGAGGGGGTGCGGGTACGAGTTTCCCCGAGCTCCTCGGCCTCCGTCTGTGGGTTTTCACACTTGGGAACCCCGGCCGGGGTCCCCACTCTCCAGAGGCCCCGCGCTGCGTGCCCGGGGCTCCGGAAGCCTGTTTGAGCCGAGTACACCTGCAGCAGGCAGCACCGGGCCGCATGGAGCTCCTGGGGAAATGAGCCCGCACCCCCTCGAGGACGCCGAGAGCGAGCCCCCTGCCTCCCCGGCCCTGCCCCGCTGCAGGGTGGGAGCTAAGCAGCTCAGGCACTGGTCCCTCCCCTCGAGCCCCCCGCAGACCCTCACCTCTGGCCTCAGGGCAGCCTGCTCGGCCCTGCCACCCCCACCCGGCACCGCACTATGCCTGCCTTTACCCCCAGACCCTCACTCAGGTGTAAGGACGAGGGTTTCCTAGGTTTGGGCACAGGTGGTCCTCGGAGAGCATGGCCTGGACATTCCAGAAAGTTCCAGCATTCGATTACACCTATGTAACATCTCATGACCAAGACAGACCAGGTGGGGAGGTGACCCCTCGCTCCAGCCACCCGTTCTCCCAGCACTGATTAGGCACCTACTGCGTGCCCGCACTGTTCCAAGAGCTGCCGGGAAGAAGCATGAAGAGGCAAGGCCCTGCCCTCCAACCGCACCTTCCCGGGGGTTCCTGGGGGCGGACAGACGACAGAGGACAGAGGTGGACGGCACCCAAGTAGGCGGGTGAAGCCGCCGCTGGAGGGACAGTAAAGCCGCAGCACCACCCAGGGCTCCTGGACAGCACGTCCCCACGGAGGGCCCGGGAGCCCGGAGGGATGGCACTCTTTCCTCTGTGTCGTGGGCACGACACAGGACTGTGCTTTGGAGACTGTGAACATTTCAGCTATTGATTCTGATTATTGCTCATTAATTAAAATTAAAAATTAAGCGTGCATGCGTTTTGGCACCGATCTGTTGTTTAGAGCCCCCGGGGCTCCACAGCCGATTCGGAAGACAAAACCGAGAGACGCGCTGACGATCTTTAGGACATTCCGGACGATAAATCTTTCCTAGAGACAAGTCGACGCAATAGCGACTCGGTTTCTGTGAATTAATCTGTGGATGTAAATATTCAGAGAGAATTCGGCCTGTCAGAGGACATTAAATGGGTCGTATTTAATTCACTTGGGAGTCGTGACTCATTTCTTTTGTTGTGTTGAGTTCTTCTCACGTTTTTGCTTTGTTTTGCAGTCACACAGGTCACTGTCCCCGGGTGAAGGTGCACGTGGGTCACCATCTTTGCATGGCCTGACCTCAGGAACAGTCCCCGTACCGTCACCCTGAGTAGACGCTATCTGTGTCCAGCTTTTGGAATCAGCCAACAGACCAAGTGTGGTCCACGTCCTCGTCGGGGGCCTCGTGGTGGGAGCAGACGGGGTGCAGAAGGGGCAAGGGCTCCTCAGCTCCAGGGGAGACCCCGCGACCTGAGTCAGGGAGCCGGCTGGTCAGCCCGAGGCCTGTTCCCACAGGGCCTCACACCCCGAGAGCCGGGCGGGCGCGGGTCAGGGGAGGCGGGAGCCCTTCTCACTGCGGCCTGCAGGTGAGCAAAAGCTAAAGAGCTACCTCAACAGACAGCGTTTGGCGGGCGGGCATCTCCAGGCAACGTTCCAGAAACACCTGGAGTTGAACAAGAGACACAAAGTGTTGGTTACCACCCCCCCCCTTCTGGACAGACCTGGGTGCCCCCTCCCCCACGTCCACTCGTGGCTCAGCGGTGGCCCACTCCTCCGACCTTCCACCCCGGACCCCAGAGCTCCGGGTTTCATGCCTGGAGCCCCCCATCCCCCAGCTGGGCAGGAACTCGGCTCACAGATTTCTACCCCCGCTCCAGATGGATCCCTCGCCCCACGCGGGATCTCCACCTCAGCGGCTTCCCACAAAGACCCTCCGTTGGCATCAGCGTCCATGCTCATCACACTGTCCCCCACACCTGAGCCCCGTGAGGGCCTGGCTCGCGCCCAGTACACAGCACGGGCCCTCACCTCCTCCCGCTGCCCTGCAGCCGTCCCGGGGCGGCCCTACCCTCCCCGCGCACAGCCACATCCCTCCGGCAGGGCCTCCCGTAGGCTCAGCTCGAGGCCCGTGGACGGCACTAAGATGTTCTGGAAGGATCAGATCGTCTGGCTTGCATGCTGACCCCGGGCCCGGCACCCGACAGCTGCCACGTCTGATTAAACCGTGATGCGTTGAGCACGACTCGGCGAGCGCCAGCCCGTGAGCGTGGGTGATGAGGCGCCAGCGATCCAGAAAGGACAGCCAGCACCGGGCACGCTGTTCTTCCGCCGCAGCCAGGGAGGGGGCTGCCCGCATCCCCGCTGGGGGTGAATATCCCGTAAAATTAGCCATCCGGAAGGGGAAGTCCAAAAACGTGGCATCGCCCTCCGGATCCTGTTGTGTTCTGCCCGAGACGTCCGAGTTCTTTTTCTGATGGGAAGGGCTGCTTCTCTCCACGCTTGAGCGGGTGACTCTGGCACCCAGCTCAGCCGTGCAGGCACTGCCCCCCAGGGGACCCCTCCTCGATGGGAGCACCCCTCCCCCGTTGGCCCACCGGCTGCAGAGGCACCGGCCCGCCCCCCACCGTGTGAGCCCGGCCAGACCGCAGGGCCAACGGGATCCCCAGTCATCAGCGGACGGGGACCCTGGGTACAGAGCCCCACACGAAATCCCTGGGGCATCCTGTTCTGGCAAGCAGACCAGCGGACGGAACTGGGGCCAACGAACCCCAAACCCGGCCAGCCAGGGCCCCCGAGAAAGAGCCCAAGTGGGACTGGGAAGGGGTGGCCAGTCAGGGACCCCGCGGCGGCCCCACTCCTCCCTGCCGCCCCGCGTGGTGCCCCCCCCCCCATCGCAGCGGGTGGTCAATAAGCCTGTGTGGAATGTTCTCCAATCAACTCAGAGGCCTGTGGTTAGTCTCCCCCTTCACGGCTGTGGAGCAAATGTCGCCGCCCTGACTGCCCGTTCTCTCGGGGTCATTGGTCCCGAGGAGTGGGGCTTGGCCTCCCGGTGCACCAGCAGACAGATTTAAGAGACTCGGCGTCGTGATCAAAAACATAACCTAACGAATATGCACACGGAACACAGAGGGTCACACACTCTACCTACTGTTTTCAATGCTCGTGAAATGTTCACGACGGCTGCCTGGAAGCCGGGCCACGAAACCAGCCCCCACGTATTCCAGGCACTGACGTCCCGGGAGGGGTATTCTCTGAACTCCTGGCAGGAGTGATCAGAGTCCCCAGGAGTCTGCAAACAGAGAAATAATTTCTAGAGCAGAAGACAAAGGACCGAAGTTGGAAGCGTCTCCGTAAGCGGTGGGGCCAGATGTGGGCGGTGCAGCTGACGTGGCCCCTCGAGGAAAAGTGGCCTTAAACGCAGCCTCAGAACTGATGTTTCCAGGAGTGAGAACAACAAAATAAACTGAAACACTTAGAGGGGAAAAACAGACACAACATCCAACATTAATAAACTAGAAAACAACTATACAGCAGAGAGGAACAGAACGAAGTTGAGAAACTTCTGGAAACTCAAGACGTGAAACACACGCTACCGATATAGCATAAGGAGATCACAGCCGCTTCGCGGGCGGGCACTGAGCAGACGTCTGCGAGAAACTTACGGCCCATAAATTTGATATGAAGTATTTTTTAACGCTTATTTATTTATTTTTGAGAGAAAGAGAGAGAAAGCAGGGGAGAGGCAGAGAGAGGGAGAGAGAATCCCAAGCAGGATCCATGCTGTCAGCACAGAGCCCAACACGGGGCTGGAACCCAAGAACTGTGAGATTATGACCTGAGACAAAGTTGAAGACTTAACCGCCTGAGCCACGCAGGCACTCCTGGCCGATAAACTTAAAAATTCAGATGAAATTTCTTCCAGAATTTGTCCGAAATTTGGACAGATTCTTAGGGGGAAAAAAAAAGTCTTCAAGAAGCAATAGAACCCAAGAGCCCTACGGTCATTAGAGAAATCCATCCCGTAACAGAAATGAGACCTTCTTACAGGAGTGCGTCCAGGCCCATGTGGCTTCAGAGCAAGTCCTACCCGGCCCTGCACAAATTTCCCAGAGATGAGAAAGAGAAGAAACTCTCCAGAGGTCCTCATGAGGCTAGCATAATTTCTTGCCAAAAACCTACTGAAGAGAGAGTTTTTAAAAGAAAAATTTCAGGGGCGCCTGGGTGGCTCAGTCGGTTGAGCGTCCGACTTCGGCTCAGGTCATGATCTCACAGTTCATGGGTTCGAGCCCCACGTCGGGCTCTGTGCTGACAGCGCGGAGCCTGGAGCCTGCTTCGGATTCTGTGCCTCCCTCTCTCTCTGCCCCTCCCCTGCTCATGCTCTGTCTCTCTCTGTCTCTCAAAAATAAAAGTTTAAAAAAAAATTTTTTTAAAGAAAAATTTCAGGCCAATCCAACCCATAAACATAGGCACAAAAATCATAAGCAAAACATAATCAAACCAAATTTACCAGGGGAGCCTGGGTGGCTCAGTCTGTTAAGCATCCAACTTTGGCTCAGATCATGATCTCACAGTTTGTGAGTTTGAGCCCCGCATGGGGCTCTGTGCTGATAGCTCAGAGCCTGGAGCCTACTGCAGATTCTGTCTCTCTCTGCCCCTCTCTGGTCTCTCTCTGTCTCTGTCCCTCTCTCTCAAAAATAAGTAAACGTTAAAAAAAAAATTAATAATTAAATAATAGACTAGGACATCATGTCAAACGGATTTGTCCCAGAAATTCGAGGTCTCACACAGAGCAGATATGACTAGCCCCACGACAGATGAAGGAGAACAAGACATACAGAAAAAGAATCTTAAAAACCCACCATTAAAACCAAATAAATAAAAACCCAGCACTCGTCAAAGCAAGATTTTTAAAACGGCAGTTAATTAAGAACACAAGATGACTTTGATTACCCAAGACATCACACTCGGCTGCGAGACAATAAGATGTCTCTGACATGAAGAGAAAATCCAATCCTTGTT